>NW_026972937.1:0-39280 GCF_036711695.1 Zophobas morio
TAGGAAAAGGAGACGTTTAGGTCAATTTAATGCATTCTGGCGTTCGTAGATACAAGAAAACTGTTAAAATTCTTCAGAAACGTCACTTTTGAAGTGTTTTCTTGTACTTTTAAGCCAATCAGATACCCTACGGGCTCGGAAAGTGCAACGAAACCATCAAATTTTAGCTAGAAACTGTATTTTTGTCGATTTTTATTGAATTTGAACTATATTTCAACGTTTTTTGATGGTTCTGAGCCACCAAACACACTTAAAGCATGCAGAATCGACTCAGAATAGGAAAAGGAGACGTTTAGGTCAATTTTATGCATTCTGGCGTTCGTAGATACAAGAAAACTGTTAAAATTCTTCAGAAACGTCACTTTTGAAGTGTTTTCTTGTACTTTTAAGCCAATCAGATACCCAACGGGCCCGGAAAGTGCAACGAAACCATCAAATTTTAGCTAGAAACTGTATTTTTGTCGATTTTTATTGAATTTGAACTATATTTCAACGTTTTTTGATGGTTCTGAGCCACCAAACACACTTAAAGCATGCAGAATCGACTCAGAATAGGAAAAGGAGACGTTTAGGTCAATTTTATGCATTCTGGCGTTCGTAGATACAAGAAAACTGTTAAAATTCTTCAGAAACGTCACTTTTGAAGTGTTTTCTTGTACTTTTAAGCCAATCAGATACCCTACGGGCTCGGAAAGTGCAACGAAACCATCAAATTTTAGCTAGAAACTGTATTTTTGTCGATTTTTATTGAATTTGAACTATATTTCAACGTTTTTTGATGGTTCTGAGCCACCAAACACACTTAAAGCATGCAGAATCGACTCAGAATAGGAAAAGGAGACGTTTAGGTCAATTTTATGCATTCTGGCGTTCGTAGATACAAGAAAACTGCTAAAATTCTTCAGAAACGTCACTTTTGAAGTGTTTTCTTGTACTTTTAAGCCAATCAGATACCCTACGGGCTCGGAAAGTGCAACGAAACCATCAAATTTTAGCTAGAAACTGTATTTTTGTCGATTTTTATTGAATTTGAACAATATTTCAACGTTTTTTGATGGTTCTGAGCCACCAAACACACTTAAAGCATGCAGAATCGACTCAGAATAGGAAAAGGAGACGTTTAGGTCAATTTTATGCATTCTGGAGTTCGTAGATACAAGAAAACTGTTAAAATTCTTCAGAAACGTCACTTTTGAAGTGTTTTCTTGTACTTTTAAGCCAATCAGATACCCTACGGGCTCGGAAAGTGTAACGAAACCATCAAATTTTAGCTAGAAACTGTATTTTTGTCGATTTTTATTGAATTTGAACTATATTTCAACGTTTTTTGATGGTTCTGAGCCACCAAACACACTTAAAGCATGCAGAATCGACTCAGAATAGGAAAAGGAGACGTTTAGGTCAATTTTATGCATTCTGGCGTTCGTAGATACAAGAAAACTGTTAAAATTCTTCAGAAACGTCACTTTTGAAGTGTTTTCTTGTACTTTTAAGCCAATCAGATACCCTACGGGCTCGGAAAGTGCAACGAAACCATCAAATTTTAGCTAGAAACTGTATTTTTGTCGATTTTTATTGAATTTGAACTATATTTCAACGTTTTTTGATGGTTCTGAGCCACCAAACACACTTAAAGCATGCAGAATCGACTCAGAATAGGAAAAGGAGACGTTTAGGTCAATTTTATGCATTCTGGCGTTCGTAGATACAAGAAAACTGTTAAAATTCTTCAGAAACGTCACTTTTGAAGTGTTTTCTTGTACTTTTAAGCCAATCAGATACCCTACGGGCTCGGAAAGTGCAACGAAACCATCAAATTTTAGCTAGAAACTGTATTTTTGTCGATTTTTATTGAATTTGAACTATATTTCAACGTTTTTTGATGGTTCTGAGCCACCAAACACACTTAAAGCATGCAGAATCGACTCAGAATAGGAAAAGGAGACGTTTAGGTCAATTTTATGCATTCTGGCGTTCGTAGATACAAGAAAACTGTTAAAATTCTTCAGAAACGTCACTTTTGAAGTGTTTTCTTGTACTTTTAAGCCAATCAGATACCCTACGGGCTCGGAAAGTGCAACGAAACCATCAAATTTTAGCTAGAAACTGTATTTTTGTCGATTTTTATTGAATTTGAACTATATTTCAACGTTTTTTGATGGTTCTGAGCCACCAAACACACTTAAAGCATGCAGAATCGACTCAGAATAGGAAAAGGAGACGTTTAGGTCAATTTTATGCATTCTGGCGTTCGTAGATACAAGAAAACTGTTAAAATTCTTCAGAAACGTCACTTTTGAAGTGTTTTCTTGTACTTTTAAGCCAATCAGATACCCTACGGGCTCGGAAAGTGCAACGAAACCATCAAATTTTAGCTAGAAACTGTATTTTTGTTTTGTCGATTTTTATTGAATTTGAACTATATTTCAACGTTTTTTGATGGTTCTGAGCCACCAAACACACTTAAAGCATGCAGAATCGACTCAGAATAGGAAAAGGAGACGTTTAGGTCAATTTTGTGCATTCTGGCGTTCGTAGATACAAGAAAACTGTTAAAATTCTTCAGAAACGTCACTTTTGAAGTGTTTTCTTGTACTTTTAAGCCCAATCAGATACCCTACGGGCTCGGAAAGTGCAACGAAACCATCAAATTTTAGCTAGAAACTGTATTTTTGTCGATTTTTATTGAATTTGAACTATATTTCAACGTTTTTTGATGGTTCTGAGCCACCAAACACACTTAAAGCATGCAGAATCGACTCAGAATTGGAAAAGGAGACGTTTAGGTCAATTTTATGCATTCTGGCGTTCGTAGATACAAGAAAACTGTTAAAATTCTTCAGAAACGTCACTTTTGAAGTGTTTTCTTGTACTTTTAAGCCAATCAGATACCCTACGGGCTCGGAAAGTGCAACGAAACCATCAAATTTTAGCTAGAAACTGTATTTTTGTCGATTTTTATTGAATTTGAACTATATTTCAACGTTTTTTGATGGTTCTGAGCCACCAAACACACTTAAAGCATGCAGAATCGACTCAGAATAGGAAAAGGAGACGTTTAGGTCAATTTTATGCATTCTGGCGTTCGTAGATACAAGAAAACTGTTAAAATTCTTCAGAAACGTCACTTTTGAAGTGTTTTCTTGTACTTTTAAGCCAATCAGATACCCTACGGGCTCGGAAAGTGCAACGAAACCATCAAATTTTAGCTAGAAACTGTATTTTTGTCGATTTTTATTGAATTTGAACTATATTTCAACGTTTTTTGATGGTTCTGAGCCACCAAACACACTTAAAGCATGCAGAATCGACTCAGAATTGGAAAAGGAGACGTTTAGGTCAATTTTATGCATTCTGGCGTTCGTAGATACAAGAAAACTGTTAAAATTCTTCAGAAACGTCACTTTTGAAGTGTTTTCTTGTACTTTTAAGCCAATCAGATACCCTACGGGCTCGGAAAGTGCAACGAAACCATCAAATTTTAGCTAGAAACTGTATTTTTGTCGATTTTTATTGAATTTGAACTATATTTCAACGTTTTTTGATGGTTCTGAGCCACCAAACACACTTAAAGCATGCAGAATCGACTCAGAATAGGAAAAGGAGACGTTTAGGTCAATTTTATGCATTCTGGCGTTCGTAGATACAAGAAAACTGTTAAAATTCTTCAGAAACGTCACTTTTGAAGTGTTTTCTTGTACTTTTAAGCCAATCAGATACCCTACGGGCTCGGAAAGTGCAACGAAACCATCAAATTTTAGCTAGAAACTGTATTTTTGTCGATTTTTATTGAATTTGAACTATATTTCAACGTTTTTTGATGGTTCTGAGCCACCAAACACACTTAAAGCATGCAGAATCGACTCAGAATAGGAAAAGGAGACGTTTAGGTCAATTTTATGCATTCTGGCGTTCGTAGATACAAGAAAACTGTTAAAATTCTTCAGAAACGTCACTTTTGAAGTGTTTTCTTGTACTTTTAAGCCAATCAGATACCCTACGGGCTCGGAAAGTGCAACGAAACCATCAAATTTTAGCTAGAAACTGTATTTTTGTCGATTTTTATTGAATTTGAACTATATTTCAACGTTTTTTGATGGTTCTGAGCCACCAAACACACTTAAAGCATGCAGAATCGACTCAGAATAGGAAAAGGAGACGTTTAGGTCAATTTTATGCATTCTGGCGTTCGTAGATACAAGAAAACTGTTAAAATTCTTCAGAAACGTCACTTTTGAAGTGTTTTCTTGTACTTTTAAGCCAATCAGATACCCTACGGGCTCGGAAAGTGCAACGAAACCATCAAATTTTAGCTAGAAACTGTATTTTTGTCGATTTTTATTGAATTTGAACTATATTTCAACGTTTTTTGATGGTTCTGAGCCACCAAACACACTTAAAGCATGCAGAATCGACTCAGAATAGGAAAAGGAGACGTTTAGGTCAATTTTATGCATTCTGGCGTTCGTAGATACAAGAAAACTGTTAAAATTCTTCAGAAACGTCACTTTTGAAGTGTTTTCTTGTACTTTTAAGCCAATCAGATACCCTGCGGGCTCGGAAAGTGCAACGAAACCATCAAGCTAGAAACTGTATTTTTGTCGATTTTTATTGAATTTGAACTATATTTCAACGTTTTTTGATGGTTCTGAGCCACCAAACACACTTAAAGCATGCAGAATCGACTCAGAATAGGAAAAGGAGACGTTTAGGTCAATTTAATGCATTCTGGCGTTCGTAGATACAAGAAAACTGTTAAAATTCTTCAGAAACGTCACTTTTGAAGTGTTTTCTTGTACTTTTAAGCCAATCAGATACCCTACGGGCTCGGAAAGTGCAACGAAACCATCAAATTTTAGCTAGAAACTGTATTTTTGTCGATTTTTATTGAATTTGAACTATATTTCAACGTTTTTTGATGGTTCTGAGCCACCAAACACACTTAAAGCATGCAGAATCGACTCAGAATAGGAAAAGGAGACGTTTAGGTCAATTTTATGCATTCTGGCGTTCGTAGATACAAGAAAACTGTTAAAATTCTTCAGAAACGTCACTTTTGAAGTGTTTTCTTGTACTTTTAAGCCAATCAGATACCCTACGGGCTCGGAAAGTGCAACGAAACCATCAAATTTTAGCTAGAAACTGTATTTTTGTCGATTTTTATTGAATTTGAACTATATTTCAACGTTTTTTGATGGTTCTGAGCCACCAAACACACTTAAAGCATGCAGAATCGACTCAGAATAGGAAAAGGAGACGTTTAGGTCAATTTTATGCATTCTGGCGTTCGTAGATACAAGAAAACTGTTAAAATTCTTCAGAAACGTCACTTTTGAAGTGTTTTCTTGTACTTTTAAGCCAATCAGATACCCAACGGGCCCGGAAAGTGCAACGAAACCATCAAATTTTAGCTAGAAACTGTATTTTTGTCGATTTTTATTGAATTTAAACTATATTTCAACGTTTTTTGATGGTTCTGAGCCACCAAACACACTTAAAGCATGCAGAATCGACTCAGAATAGGAAAAGGAGACGTTTAGGTCAATTTTATGCATTCTGGCGTTCGTAGATACAAGAAAACTCTTAAAATTCTTCAGAAACGTCACTTTTGAAGTGTTTTCTTGTACTTTTAAGCCAATCAGATACCCTACGGGCTCGGAAAGTGCAACGAAACCATCAAATTTTAGCTAGAAACTGTATTTTTGTCGATTTTTATTGAATTTGAACTATATTTCAACGTTTTTTGATGGTTCTGAGCCACCAAACACACTTAAAGCATGCAGAATCGACTCAGAATAGGAAAAGGAGACGTTTAGGTCAATTTTATGCATTCTGGCGTTCGTAGATACAAGAAAACTGCTAAAATTCTTCAGAAACGTCACTTTTGAAGTGTTTTTTTGTACTTTTAAGTCAATCAGATACCCTACGGGCTCGGAAAGTGCAACGAAACCATCAAATTTTAGCTAGAAACTGTATTTTTGTCGATTTTTATTGAATTTGAACTATATTTCAACGTTTTTTGATGGTTCTGAGCCACCAAACACACTTAAAGCATGCAGAATCGACTCAGAATAGGAAAAGGAGACGTTTAGGTCAATTTTATGCATTCTGGCGTTCGTAGATACAAGAAAACTGTTAAAATTCTTCAGAAACGTCACTTTTGAAGTGTTTTCTTGTACTTTTAAGCCAATCAGATACCCTACGGGCTCGGAAAGTGCAACGAAACCATCAAATTTTAGCTAGAAACTGTATTTTTGTCGATTTTTATTGAATTTGAACTATATTTCAACGTTTTTTGATGGTTCTGAGCCACCAAACACACTTAAAGCATGCAGAATCGACTCAGAATAGGAAAAGGAGACGTTTAGGTCAATTTTATGCATTCTGGCGTTCGTAGATACAAGAAAACTGTTAAAATTCTTCAGAAACGTCACTTTTGAAGTGTTTTCTTGTACTTTTAAGCCAATCAGATACCCAACGGGCCCGGAAAGTGCAACGAAACCATCAAATTTTAGCTAGAAACTGTATTTTTGTCGATTTTTATTGAATTTGAACTATATTTCAACGTTTTTTGATGGTTCTGAGCCACCAAACACACTTAAAGCATGCAGAATCGACTCAGAATAGGAAAAGGAGACGTTTAGGTCAATTTTATGCATTCTGGCGTTCGTAGATACAAGAAAACTGTTAAAATTCTTCAGAAACGTCACTTTTGAAGTGTTTTCTTGTACTTTTAAGCCAATCAGATACCCTACGGGCTCGGAAAGTGCAACGAAACCATCAAATTTTAGCTAGAAACTGTATTTTTGTCGATTTTTATTGAATTTGAACTATATTTCAACGTTTTTTGATGGTTCTGAGCCACCAAACACACTTAAAGCATGCAGAATCGACTCAGAATAGGAAAAGGAGACGTTTAGGTCAATTTTATGCATTCTGGCGTTCGTAGATACAAGAAAACTGCTAAAATTCTTCAGAAACGTCACTTTTGAAGTGTTTTCTTGTACTTTTAAGCCAATCAGATACCCTACGGGCTCGGAAAGTGCAACGAAACCATCAAATTTTAGCTAGAAACTGTATTTTTGTCGATTTTTATTGAATTTGAACTATATTTCAACGTTTTTTGATGGTTCTGAGCCACCAAACACACTTAAAACATGCAGAATCGACTCAGAATAGGAAAAGGAGACGTTTAGGTCAATTTTATGCATTCTGGAGTTCGTAGATACAAGAAAACTGTTAAAATTCTTCAGAAACGTCACTTTTGAAGTGTTTTCTTGTACTTTTAAGCCAATCAGATACCCTACGGGCTCGGAAAGTGTAACGAAACCATCAAATTTTAGCTAGAAACTGTATTTTTGTCGATTTTTATTGAATTTGAACTATATTTCAACGTTTTTTGATGGTTCTGAGCCACCAAACACACTTAAAGCATGCAGAATCGACTCAGAATAGGAAAAGGAGACGTTTAGGTCAATTTTATGCATTCTGGCGTTCGTAGATACAAGAAAACTGTTAAAATTCTTCAGAAACGTCACTTTTGAAGTGTTTTCTTGTACTTTTAAGCCAATCAGATACCCTACGGGCTCGGAAAGTGCAACGAAACCATCAAATTTTAGCTAGAAACTGTATTTTTGTCGATTTTTATTGAATTTGAACTATATTTCAACGTTTTTTGATGGTTCTGAGCCACCAAACACACTTAAAGCATGCAGAATCGACTCAGAATAGGAAAAGGAGACGTTTAGGTCAATTTTATGCATTCTGGCGTTCGTAGATACAAGAAAACTGTTAAAATTCTTCAGAAACGTCACTTTTGAAGTGTTTTCTTGTACTTTTAAGCCAATCAGATACCCTACGGGCTCGGAAAGTGCAACGCAACCATCAAATTTTAGCTAGAAACTGTATTTTTGTCGATTTTTATTGAATTTGAACTATATTTCAACGTTTTTTGATGGTTCTGAGCCACCAAACACACTTAAAGCATGCAGAATCGACTCAGAATAGGAAAAGGAGACGTTTAGGTCAATTTTATGCATTCTGGCGTTCGTAGATACAAGAAAACTGTTAAAATTCTTCAGAAACGTCACTTTTGAAGTGTTTTCTTGTACTTTTAAGCCAATCAGATACCCTACGGGCTCGGAAAGTGCAACGAAACCATCAAATTTTAGCTAGAAACTGTATTTTTGTCGATTTTTATTGAATTTGAACTATATTTCAACGTTTTTTGATGGTTCTGAGCCACCAAACACACTTAAAGCATGCAGAATCGACTCAGAATAGGAAAAGGAGACGTTTAGGTCAATTTTATGCATTCTGGCGTTCGTAGATACAAGAAAACTGTTAAAATTCTTCAGAAACGTCACTTTTGAAGTGTTTTCTTGTACTTTTAAGCCAATCAGATACCTACGGGCTCGGAAAGTGCAACGAAACCATCAAATTTTAGCTAGAAACTGTATTTTTGTCGATTTTTATTGAATTTGAACTATATTTCAACGTTTTTTGATGGTTCTGAGCCACCAAACACACTTAAAGCATGCAGAATCGACTCAGAATAGGAAAAGGAGACGTTTAGGTCAATTTTATGCATTCTGGCGTTCGTAGATACAAGAAAACTGTTAAAATTCTTCAGAAACGTCACTTTTGAAGTGTTTTCTTGTACTTTTAAGCCAATCAGATACCCTACGGGCTCGGAAAGTGCAACGAAACCATCAAATTTATTATTATTATTATTATTATTATTATTATTGAAAAATTCCCAACGGGGTAAACCCAATTACAGGGAAAAAAAAAAAAAAAAATAAGAAAAATGAAAAAAAAAAAAAAAAGACCATTAGTAATATATAAAATTCAAAAATTTACCAAAACAATCAGAGACATACGCAGAGAAATGTAATAGGGATAGAGAAACAGAAACAAAACAAAACAAGAAAAAAAAAAAATCCAATAAGAAAAAAAACAAAACGCAAAAACGCAATAGGTCATCACGTGCCATATATTGTTACTATTTTCTTTGTAATAATTGAGATGTTGTCAGTAAGGTCACAATAATGAAGTATCCTATTACAAGCTTTGCAACTAGATACAACTGGAGATTTAACAAGGGTGTTACTATGACATGGGGGACAGTAAAATGCATTGTGTTGACGCGAGTTGTATTTAGGTATCAAGAAATTTAACTTGCCCAATAACCACATACAATCGATTTTGTAATTAATTAGATGTATAATGAATCGTACTCCAGATATAATTCTTCTTGTTTGCAAAGAATTAATATAAAATTTGTTCAGAAGTTGAATATGATTAAAACCTCTTGGAGGATACACTCCATCTTCACAAAATGAGAGGAACTTTAGAAATGAACGTTGAACAGATTCAATATGCTTAATATGGACCTGATAGACTGGGTTCCAAATAAGCGAACCATACTCTAACTGAGATCTAACCAGTGCAAAGAATAAAGTTTTCAGAGTCTGAATCTTAGTAAAATCCTTACCATTTCTATAAATGAACCCATAAGTTTTCTGCGCTTTGGCCACAATATTATTAATGTGTGCAACAAAGGTGAACTTTGCATCAAATAAAATTCCAAGGTCAGTTACAGTATCGTTTCGTTTTAAATTAGTATTATTGATATTATACTGGAAGTAAATAGGTGTGTGCTTGCGAGAGTACGATATAACTACACATTTTAAAAGATTTAAAAACAGACGATTTCTTTGGCACCATTGAAAGAGTTTATCAAGGTCCTCTTGTAGATCAACACAGTCTTTGATGGAACTTATGCATTTATAAACCTTATAGTCATCAGCAAATAGTAAACCATCCGAAGATACAACATTTGTGATGTCGTTGACAAACAATAAAAATAGTAAAGGGCCCAAATTTGACCCTTGGGGCACACCAGAACTAGGATATATATATTTGGACGTATAACATCGATATCTAACGCACTGGTTTCTATTTAGCAAATACGATTCAAATAGGTTAATGAGTGAATCCACAAATCCAAACGATTTTAGCTTCTGTAATAAAATGCAGTGATCAATTTGATCGAACGCCTTTTGAAAATCCAGATATACTGTGTCAACTTGCTTTCTATCATTAATTGCTTCTGCAGTAAATTGTGCGAAACAGACCAAGTTAGTCATGGTGGAGCGCTTTTCACAAAATCCGTGTTGTAGAGGGCTAATGTAGGGTTTTACTGCCGAATAGATGTACTTGTACAATAAAGTCTCAAAAATCTTCGAAAAATTACAGAGTAATGATATCGGTCGATAATTCATTATATCTGATTTATCACCTTTTTTAAGAACTGGACAAATTGTAGCCGACTTCCACATCGTAGGAAAGGTGGACGTTTTTAATATTAAGTTGAACAAGTATTTCAGTGGTTCAACGAAAGCTATGGCGCAATCTTTTAGCAAAAAACTAGGAATTCCATCGGGTCCCATTGTAAAAGTATTTTTTGCGCTTTTTAACGCACCAAGAACGTCATCATCCGAAATATGAGGGAGGGAAACACAACCAGAATTACTAAAATTAAAGTCATCGGTGTTAATTCACGAGTTAGATGGAACATAGACGGAATTGAAATAATCCGCAAAAGCATTTACAATGAGATTAGGCTCTTCCAAATTTTGATTGATGTAATTCATAGAAGCAGGAATTCGTGAGGTACCTTTTTTATTTTGGGTAAAACCCCAAAAACGTTTTGGATCATGGTGGAGATCATTTTCAATATTAGAAATGTATTCTTTGTAGGAATTACATATGGCCTGTTTGCAGTAAGAACGATAAAACTTAAATTCCTCATAGGCTTCGATTGTTTTTAATATCTTGTATTGCTTAAATGCAATTTGCTTATTTTTTAATGCCGAAATAATTTCTGGATTAAACCATGGCGGATAACGCCGCCGTTTAGATTTAATGCGTGATTTAGGAACAGTTTCTTCAAAGATACCATTTAACAGTTCATAAAATATCAAACATGCATCATCAACAACCACAGTTTTATACAAAGTAGACCAATCAGTATGTAAAAACAAGTCATACATTCGCTGAAAGTTAGCTTTTTTAAAATTAAAACATTCCGATTGCTTATTCATGTAAAAATAAGAGACGGCACCCTTTTTTAAAGGTAAACTAATATGTAAGCTCGGGTGATGACGATCCTCTTTAACAAACGGTGACAGTAGTAGAGAAACATCGCACGTCATATTTTTGGAAAATACTAAATCTAAAATACGATTATAGTAATTACGTAAACGATTATATTGTTGCAAATTTTGAAATTCTTGAAAATTGTTTAGTAAAATGCTGAAATTATCAGTAGAGTCGTCCATAAAACCAGAAACATTGAAGTCACCAAGTATTACTACATCATCAGAACCAGAAAAATTGCTCCATGAATTAAACGCTTCAAAGAACAACTCCATGTGATCAAAAGAAATTTTAGCTAGAAACTGTATTTTTGTCGATTTTTATTGAATTTGAACTATATTTCAACGTTTTTTGATGGTTCTGAGCCACCAAACACACTTAAAGCATGCAGAATCGACTCAGAATAGGAAAAGGAGACGTTTAGGTCAATTTTATGCATTCTGGCGTTCGTAGATACAAGAAAACTGTTAAAATTCTTCAGAAACGTCACTTTTGAAGTGTTTTCTTGTACTTTTAAGCCAATCAGATACCCTACGGGCTCGGAAAGTGCAACGAAACCATCAAATTTTAGCTAGAAACTGTATTTTTGTCGATTTTTATTGAATTTGAACTATATTTCAACGTTTTTTGATGGTTCTGAGCCACCAAACACACTTAAAGCATGCAGAATCGACTCAGAATAGAAAAAGGAGACGTTTAGGTCAATTTTATGCATTCTGGCGTTCGTAGATACAAGAAAACTGTTAAAATTCTTCAGAAACGTCACTTTTGAAGTGTTTTCTTGTACTTTTAAGCCAATCAGATACCCTACGGGCTCGGAAAGTGCAACGAAACCATCAAATTTTAGCTAGAAACTGTATTTTTGTCGATTTTTATTGAATTTGAACTATATTTCAACGTTTTTTGATGGTTCTGAGCCACCAAACACACTTAAAGCATGCAGAATCGACTCAGAATAGGAAAAGGAGACGTTTAGGTCAATTTTATGCATTCTGGCGTTCGTAGATACAAGAAAACTGTTAAAATTCTTCAGAAACGTCACTTTTGAAGTGTTTTCTTGTACTTTTAAGCCAATCAGATACCCTACGGGCTCGGAAAGTGCAACGAAACCATCAAATTTTAGCTAGAAACTGTATTTTTGTCGATTTTTATTGAATTTGAACTATATTTTCAACGTTTTTGATGGTTCTGAGCCACCAAACACACTTAAAGCATGCAGAATCGACTCAGAATAGGAAAAGGAGACGTTTAGGTCAATTTTATGCATTCTGGCGTTCGTAGATACAAGAAAACTGTTAAAATTCTTCAGAAACGTCACTTTTGAAGTGTTTTCTTGTACTTTTAAGCCAATCAGATACCCTACGGGCTCGGAAAGTGCAACGAAACCATCAAATTTTAGCTAGAAACTGTATTTTTGCCGATTTTTATTGAATTTGAACTATATTTCAACGTTTTTTGATGGTTCTGAGCCACCAAACACACTTAAAGCATGCAGAATCGACTCAGAATAGGAAAAGGAGACGTTTAGGTCAATTTTATGCATTCTGGCGTTCGTAGATACAAGAAAACTGTTAAAATTCTTCAGAAACGTCACTTTTGAAGTGTTTTCTTGTACTTTTAAGCCAATCAGATACCCTACGGGCTCGGAAAGTGCAACGAAACCATCAAATTTTAGCTAGAAACTGTATTTTTGTCGATTTTTATTGAATTTGAACTATATTTCAACGTTTTTTGATGGTTCTGAGCCACCAAACACACTTAAAGCATGCAGAATCGACTCAGAATAGGAAAAGGAGACGTTTAGGTCAATTTTATGCATCCTGGCGTTCGTAGATACAAGAAAACTGTTAAAATTCTTCAGAAACGTCACTTTTGAAGTGTTTTCTTGTACTTTTAAGCCAATCAGATACCCTACGGGCTCGGAAAGTGCAACGAAACCTTCAAATTTTAGCTAGAAACTGTATTTTTGTCGATTTTTATTGAATTTGAACTATATTTCAACGTTTTTTGATGGTTCTGAGCCACCAAACACACTTAAAGCATGCAGAATCGACTCAGAATAGGAAAAGGAGACGTTTAGGTCAATTTTATGCATTCTGGCGTTCGTAGATACAAGAAAACTGTTAAAATTCTTCAGAAACGTCACTTTTGAAGTGTTTTCTTGTAATTTTAAGCCAATCAGATACCCTACGGGCTCGGAAAGTGCAACGAAACCATCAAATTTTAGCTAGAAACTGTATTTTTGCCGATTTTTATTGAATTTGAACTATATTTCAACGTTTTTTGATGGTTCTGAGCCACCAAACACACTTAAAGCATGCAGAATCGACTCAGAATAGGAAAAGGAGACGTTTAGGTCAATTTTATGCATTCTGGCGTTCGTAGATACAAGAAAACTGTTAAAATTCTTCAGAAACGTCACTTTTGAAGTGTTTTCTTGTACTTTTAAGCCAATCAGATACCCTACGGGCTCGGAAAGTGCAACGAAACCATCAAATTTTAGCTAGAAACTGTATTTTTGTCGATTTTTATTGAATTTGAACTATATTTCAACGTTTTTTGATGGTTCTGAGCCACCAAACACACTTAAAGCATGCAGAATCGACTCAGAATAGGAAAAGGAGACGTTTAGGTCAATTTTATGCATTCTGGCGTTCGTAGATACAAGAAAACTGTTAAAATTCTTCAGAAACGTCACTTTTGAAGTGTTTTCTTGTACTTTTAAGCCAATCAGATACCCAACGGACTCGGAAAGTGCAACGAAACCATCAAATTTTAGCTAGAAACTGTATTTTTGTCGATTTTTATTGAATTTGAACTACATTTCAACGTTTTTTGATGGTTCTGAGCCACCAAACACACTTAAAGCATGCAGAATGGACTCAGAATAGGAAAAGGAGACGTTTAGGTCAATTTTATGCATTCTGGCGTTCGTAGATACAAGAAAACTGTTAAAATTCTTCAGAAACGTCACTTTTGAAGTGTTTTCTTGTACTTTTAAGCCAATCAGATACCCTACGGGCTCGGAAAGTGCAACGAAACCATCAAATTTTAGCTAGAAACTGTATTTTTGTCGATTTTTATTGAATTTGAACTATATTTCAACGTTTTTTGATGGTTCTGAGCCACCAAACACACTTAAAGCATGCAGAATCGACTCAGAATAGGAAAAGGAGACGTTTAGGTCAATTTTATGCATTCTGGCGTTCGTAGATACAAGAAAACTGTTAAAATTCTTCAGAAACGTCACTTTTGAAGTGTTTTCTTGTACTTTTAAGCCAATCAGATACCCTACGGGCTCGGAAAGTGCAACGAAACCATCAAATTTTAGCTAGAAACTGTATTTTTGTCGATTTTTATTGAATTTGAACTATATTTCAACGTTTTTTGATGGTTCTGAGCCACCAAACACACTTAAAGCATGCAGAATCGACTCAGAATAGGAAAAGGAGACGTTTAGGTCAATTTTATGCATTCTGGCGTTCGTAGATATAAGAAAACTGTTAAAATTCTTCAGAAACGTCACTTTTGAAGTGTTTTCTTGTACTTTTAAGCCAATCAGATACCCTACGGGCTCCGAAAGTGCAACGAAACCATCAAATTTTAGCTAGAAAGTGTATTTTTGTCGATTTTTATTTAATTTGAACTATATTTCAACGTTTTTTGATGGTTCTGAGCCACCAAACACACTTAAAGCATGCAGAATCGACTCAGAATAGGAAAAGGAGACGTTTAGGTCAATTTTATGCTTTCTGGCGTTCGTAGATACAAGAAAACTGTTAAAATTCTTCAGAAACGTCACTTTTGAAGTGTTTTCTTGTACTTTTAAGCCAATCAGATACCCTACGGGCTCGGAAAGTGCAACGAAACCATCAAATTTTAGCTAGAAACTGTATTTTTGTCGATTTTTATTGAATTTGAACTATATTTCAACGTTTTTTGATGGTTCTGAGCCACCAAACACACTTAAAGCATGCAGAATCGACTCAGAATAGGAAAAGGAGACGTTTAGGTCAATTTTATGCATTCTGGCGTTCGTAGATACAAGAAAACTGTTAAAATTCTTCAGAAACGTCACTTTTGAAGTGTTTTCTTGTACTTTTAAGCCAATCAGATACCCCACGGGCTCGGAAAGTGCAACGAAACCATCAAATTTTAGCTAGAAACTGTATTTTTGTCGATTTTTATTGAATTTGAACTATATTTCAACGTTTTTTGATGGTTCTGAGCCACCAAACACACTTAAAGCATGCAGAATCGACTCAGAATAGGAAAAGGAGACGTTTAGGTCAATTTTATGCATTCTGGCGTTCGTAGATACAAGAAAACTGTTAAAATTCTTCAGAAACGTCACTGTTGAAGTGTTTTCTTGTACTTTTAAGCCAATCAGATACCCTACGGGCTCGGAAAGTGCAACGAAACCATCAAATTTTAGCTAGAAACTGTATTTTTGTCGATTTTTATTGAATTTGAACTATATTTCAACGTTTTTTGATGGTTCTGAGCCACCAAACACACTTAAAGCATGCAGAATCGACTCAGAATAGGAAAAGGAGACGTTTAGGTCAATTTTATGCATTCTGGCGTTCGTAGATACAAGAAAACTGTTAAAATTCTTCAGAAACGTCACTTTTGAAGTGTTTTCTTGTACTTTTAAGCCAATCAGATACCCCACGGGCTCGGAAAGTGCAACGAAACCATCAAATTTTAGCTAGAAACTGTATTTTTGTCGATTTTTATTGAATTTGAACTATATTTCAACGTTTTTTGATGGTTCTGAGCCACCAAACACACTTAAAGCATGCAGAATCGACTCAGAATAGGAAAAGGAGACGTTTAGGTCAATTTTATGCATTCTGGCGTTCGTAGATACAAGAAAACTGTTAAAATTCTTCAGAAACGTCACTTTTGAAGTGTTTTCTTGTACTTTTAAGCCAATCAGATACCCTACGGGCTCGGAAAGTGCAACGAAACCATCAAATTTTAGCTAGAAACTGTATTTTTGTCGATTTTTATTGAATTTGAACTATATTTCAATGTTTTTTGATGGTTCTGAGCCACCAAACACACTTAAAGCATGCAGAATCGACTCAGAATAGGAAAAGGAGACGTTTAGGTCAATTTTATGCATTCTGGCGTTCGTAGATACAAGAAAACTGTTAAAATTCTTCAGAAACGTCACTTTTGAAGTGTTTTCTTGTACTTTTAAGCCAATCAGATACCCTACGGGCTCGGAAAGTGCAACGAAACCATCAAATTTTAGCTAGAAACTGTATTTTTGTCGATTTTTATTGAATTTGAACTATATTTCAACGTTTTTTGATGGTTCTCAGCCACCAAACACACTTAAAGCATGCAGAATCGACTCAGAATAGGAAAAGGAGACGTTTAGGTCAATTTTATGCATTCTGGCGTTCGTAGATACAAGAAAACTGTTAAAATTCTTCAGAAACGTCACTTTTGAAGTGTTTTCTTGTACTTTTAAGCCAATCAGATACCCAACGGGCTCGGAAAGTGCAACGAAACCATCAAATTTTAGCTAGAAACTGTATTTTTGTCGATTTTTATTGAATTTGAACTACATTTCAACGTTTTTTGATGGTTCTGAGCCACCAAACACACTTAAAGCATGCAGAATGGACTCAGAATAGGAAAAGGAGACGTTTAGGTCAATTTTATGCATTCTGGCGTTCGTAGATACAAGAAAACTGTTAAAATTGTTCAGAAACGTCACTTTTGAAGTGTTTTCTTGTACTTTTAAGCCAATCAGATACCCTACGGGCTCGGAAAGTGCAACGAAACCATCAAATTTTAGCTAGAAACTGTATTTTTGTCGATTTTTATTGAATTTGAACTATATTTCAACGTTTTTTGATGGTTCTGAGCCACCAAACACACTTAAAGCATGCAGAATCGACTCAGAATAGGAAAAGGAGACGTTTAGGTCAATTTTATGCATTCTGGCGTTCGTAGATACAAGAAAACTGTTAAAATTCTTCAGAAACGTCACTTTTGAAGTGTTTTCTTGTACTTTTAAGCCAATCAGATACCCTACGGGCTCGGAAAGTGCAACGAAACCATCAAATTTTAGCTAGAAACTGTATTTTTGTCGATTTTTATTGAATTTGAACTATATTTCAACGTTTTTGATGGTTCTGAGCCACCAAACACACTTAAAGCATGCAGAATCGACTCAGAATAGGAAAAGGAGACGTTTAGGTCAATTTTATGCATTCTGGCGTTCGTAGATACAAGAAAACTGTTAAAATTCTTCAGAAACGTCACTTTTGAAGTGTTTTCTTGTACTTTTAAGCCAATCAGATACCCCACGGGCTCGGAAAGTGCAACGAAACCATCAAATTTTAGCTAGAAACTGTATTTTTGTCGATTTTTATTGAATTTGCACTATATTTCAACGTTTTTTGATGGTTCTGAGCCACCAAACACACTTAAAGCATGCAGAATCGACTCAGAATAGGAAAAGGAGACTTTTAGGTCAATTTTATGCATTCTGGCGTTCGTAGATACAAGAAAACTGTTAAAATTCTTCAGAAACGTCACTTTTGAAGTGTTTTCTTGTACTTTTAAGCCAATCAGATACCCTACGGGCTCGGAAAGTGCAACGAAACCATCAAATTATAGCTAGAAACTGTTTTTTTGTCGATTTTTATTGAATTTGAACTATATTTCAACGTTTTTTGATGGTTCTGAGCCACCAAACACACTTAAAGCATGCAGAATCGACTCAGAATAGGAAAAGGAGACGTTTAGGTCAATTTTATGCATTCTGGCGTTCGTAGATACAAGAAAACTGTTAAAATTCTTCAGAAACGTCACTTTTGAAGTGTTTTCTTGTACTTTTAAGCCAATCAGATACCCTACGGGCTCGGAAAGTGCAACGAAACCATCAAATTTTAGCTAGAAACTGTATTTTTGTCGATTTTTATTGAATTTGAACTATATTTCAACGTTTTTTGATGGTTCTGAGCCACCAAACACACTTAAAGCATGCAGAATCGACTCAGAATAGGAAAAGGAGACGTTTAGGTCAATTTTATGCCTTCTGGCGTTCGTAGATACAAGAAAACTGTTAAAATTCTTCAGAAACGTCACTTTTGAAGTGTTTTCTTGTACTTTTAAGCCAATCAGATACCCTACGGGCTCGGAAAGTGCAACGAAACCATCAAATTTTAGCTAGAAACTGTATTTTTGTCGATTTTTATTGAATTTGAACTATATTTCAACGTTTTTTGATGGTTCTGAGCCACCAAACACACTTAAAGCATGCAGAATCGACTCAGAATAGGAAAAGGAGACGTTTAGGTCAATTTTATGCATTCTGGCGTTCGTAGATACAAGAAAACTGTTAAAATTCTTCAGAAACGTCACTTTTGAAGTGTTTTCTTGTACTTTTAAGCCAATCAGATACCCCACGGGCTCGGAAAGTGCAACGAAACCATCAAATTTTAGCTAGAAACTGTATTTTTGTCGATTTTTATTGAATTTGAACTATATTTCAACGTTTTTTGATGGTTCTGAGCCACCAAACACACTTAAAGCATGCAGAATCGACTCAGAATAGGAAAAGGAGACGTTTAGGTCGATTTTATGCATTCTGGCGTTCGTAGATACAAGAAAACTGTTAAAATTCTTCAGAAACGTCACTGTTGAAGTGTTTTCTTGTACTTTTAAGCCAATCAGATACCCTACGGGCTCGGAAAGTGCAACGAAACCATCAAATTTTAGCTAGAAACTGTATTTTTGTCGATTTTTATTGAATTTGAACTATATTTCAACGTTTTTTGATGGTTCTGAGCCACCAAACACACTTAAAGCATGCAGAATCGACTCAGAATAGGAAAAGGAGACGTTTAGGTCAATTTTATGCATTCTGGCGTTCGTAGATACAAGAAAACTGTTAAAATTCTTCAGAAACGTCACTTTTGAAGTGTTTTCTTGTACTTTTAAGCCAATCAGATACCCCACGGGCTCGGAAAGTGCAACGAAACCATCAAATTTTAGCTAGAAACTGTATTTTTGTCGATTTTTATTGAATTTGAACTATATTTCAACGTTTTTTGATGGTTCTGAGCCACCAAACACACTTAAAGCATGCAGAATCGACTCAGAATAGGAAAAGGAGACGTTTTAGGTCAATTTTATGCATTCTGGCGTTCGTAGATACAAGAAAACTGTTAAAATTCTTCAGAAACGTCACTTTTGAAGTGTTTTCTTGTACTTTTAAGCCAATCAGATACCCTACGGGCTCGGAAAGTGCAACGAAACCATCAAATTTTAGCTAGAAACTGTATTTTTGTCGATTTTTATTGAATTTGAACTATATTTCAACGTTTTTTGATGGTTCTGAGCCACCAAACACACTTAAAGCATGCAGAATCGACTCAGAATAGGAAAAGGAGACGTTTAGGTCAATTTTATGCATTCTGGCGTTCGTAGATACAAGAAAACTGTTAAAATTCTTCAGAAACGTCACTTTTGAAGTGTTTTCTTGTACTTTTAAGCCAATCAGATACCCTACGGGCTCGGAAAGTGCAACGAAACCAACAAATTTTAGCTAGAAACTGTATTTTTGTCGATTTTTATTGAATTTGAACTATATTTCAACGTTTTTTGATGGTTCTGAGCCACCAAACACACTTAAAGCATGCAGAATCGACTCAGAATAGGAAAAGGAGACGTTTAGGTCAATTTTATGCATTCTGGCGTTCGTAGATACAAGAAAACTGTTAAAATTCTTCAGAAACGTCACTTTTGAAGTGTTTTCTTGTACTTTTAAGCCAATCAGATACCCTACGGGCTCGGAAAGTGCAACGAAACCATCAAATTTTAGCTAGAAACTGTATTTTTGTCGATTTTTATTGAATTTGAACTATATTTCAACGTTTTTTGATGGTTCTGAGCCACCAAACACACTTAAAGCATGCAGAATCGACTCAGAATAGGAAAAGGAGACGTTTAGGTCAATTTTATGCATTCTGGCGTTCGTAGATACAAGAAAACTGTTAAAATTCTTCAGAAACGTCACTTTTGAAGTGTTTTCTTGTACTTTTAAGCCAATCAGATACCCTACGGGCTCGGAAAGTGCAACGAAACCATCAAATTTTAGCTAGAAACTGTATTTTTGTCGATTTTTATTGAATTTGAACTATATTTCAACGTTTTTTGATGGTTCTGAGCCACCAAACACACTTAAAGCATGCAGAATCGACTCAGAATAGGAAAAGGAGACGTTTAGGTCAATTTTATGCATTCTGGCGTTCGTAGATACAAGAAAACTGTTAAAATTCTTCAGAAACGTCACTTTTGAAGTGTTTTCTTGTACTTTTAAGCCAATCAGATACCCTACGGGCTCGGAAAGTGCAACGAAACCATCAAATTTTAGCTAGAAACTGTATTTTTGTCGATTTTTATTGAATTTGAACTATATTTCAACGTTTTTTGATGGTTCTGAGCCACCAAACACACTTAAAGCATGCAGAATCGACTCAGAATAGGAAAAGGAGACGTTTAGGTCAATTTTATGCATTCTGGCGTTCGTAGATACAAGAAAACTGTTAAAATTCTTCAGAAACGTCACTTTTGAAGTGTTTTCTTGTACTTTTAAGCCAATCAGATACCCTACGGGCTCGGAAAGTGCAACGAAACCATCAAATTTTAGCTAGAAACTGTATTTTTGTCGATTTTTATTGAATTTGAACTATATTTCAACGTTTTTTGATGGTTCTGAGCCACCAAACACACTTAAAGCATGCAGAATCGACTCAGAATAGGAAAAGGAGACGTTTAGGTCAATTTTATGCATTCTGGCGTTCGTAGATACAAGAAAACTGTTAAAATTCTTCAGAAACGTCACTTTTGAAGTGTTTTCTTATACTTTTAAGCCAATCAGATATCCTACGGGCTCGGAAAGTGCAACGAAACCATAAAATTTTAGCTAGAAACTGTATTTTTGTCGATTTTTATTGAATTTTAACTATATTTCAACGTTTTTTGATGGTTCTGAGCCACCAAACACACTTAAAGCATGCAGAATCGACTCAGAATAGGAAAAGGAGACGTTTAGGTCAAATTTATGCATTCTGGCGTTCGTAGATACAAGAAAACTGTTAAAATTCTTCAGAAACGTCACTTTTGAAGTGTTTTCTTGTACTTTTAAGCCAATCAGATACCCTACGGGCTCGGAAAGTGCAACGAAACCATCAAATTTTAGCTAGAAACTGTATTTTTGTCGATTTTTATTGAATTTGAACTATATTTCAACGTTTTTTGATGGTTCTGAGCCACCAAACACACTTAAAGCATGCAGAATCGACTCAGAATAGGAAAAGGAGACGTTTAGGTCAATTTTATGCATTCTGGCGTTCGTAGATACAAGAAAACTGTTAAAATTCTTCAGAAACGTCACTTTTGAAGTGTTTTCTTGTACTTTTAAGCCAATCAGATACCCGACGGGCTCGGAAAGTGCAACGAAACCATCAAATTTTAGCTAGAAACTGTATTTTTGTCGATTTTTATTGAATTTGAACTATATTTCAACGTTTTTTGATGGTTCTGAGCCACCAAACACACTTAAAGCATGCAGAATCGACTCAGAATAGGAAAAGGAGACGTTTAGGTCAATTTTATGCATTCTGGCGTTCGTAGATACAAGAAAACTGTTAAAATTCTTCAGAAACGTCACTTTTGAAGTGTTTTCTTGTACTTTTAAGCCAATCAGATACCCTACGGGCTCGGAAAGTGCAACGAAACCATCAAATTTTAGCTAGAAACTGTATTTTTGTTGATTTTTATTGAATTTGAACTATATTTCAACGTTTTTTGATGGTTCTGAGCCACCAAACACACTTAAAGCATGCAGAATCGACTCAGAATAGGAAAAGGAGACGTTTAGGTCAATTTTATGCATTCTGGGGTTCGTAGATACAAGAAAACTGTTAAAATTCTTCAGAAACGTCACTTTTGAAGTGTTTTCTTGTACTTTTAAGCCAATCAGATACCCTACGGGCTCGGAAAGTGCAACGAAACCATCAAATTTTAGCTAGAAACTGTATTTTTGTCGATTTTTATTGAATTTGAACTATATTTCAACGTTTTTTGATGGTTCTGAGCCACCAAACACACTTAAAGCATGCAGAATCGACTCAGAATAGGAAAAGGAGACGTTTAGGTCAATTTTATGCATTCTGGCGTTCGTAGATACAAGAAAACTGTTAAAATTCTTCAGAAACGTCACTTTTGAAGTGTTTTCTTGTACTTTTAAGCCAATCAGATACCCTACGGGCTCGGAAAGTGCAACGAAACCATCAAATTTTAGCTAGAAACTGTATTTTTGTCGATTTTTATTGAATTTGAACTATATTTCAACGTTTTTTGATGGTTCTGAGCCACCAAACACACTTAAAGCATGCAGAATCGACTCAGAATAGGAAAAGGAGACGTTTAGGTCAATTTTATGCATTCTGGCGTTCGTAGATACAAGAAAACTGTTAAAATTCTTCAGAAACGTCACTTTTGAAGTGTTTTCTTGTACTTTTAAGCCAATCAGATACCCTACGGGCTCGGAAAGTGCAACGAAACCATCAAATTTTAGCTAGAAACTGTATTTTTGTCGATTTTTATTGAATTTGAACTATATTTCAACGTTTTTTGATGGTTCTGAGCCACCAAACACACTTAAAGCATGCAGAATCGACTCAGAATAGGAAAAGGAGACGTTTAGGTCAATTTTATGCATTCTGGCGTTCGTAGATACAAGAAAACTGTTAAAATTCTTCAGAAATGTCACTTTTGAAGTGTTTTCTTGTACTTTTAAGCCAATCAGATACCCTACGGGCTCGGAAAGTGCAACGAAACCATCAAATTTTAGCTAGAAACTGTATTTTTGTCGATTTTTATTGAATTTGAACTATATTTCAACGTTTTTTGATGGTTCTGAGCCACCAAACACACTTAAAGCATGCAGAATCGACTCAGAATAGGAAAAGGAGACGTTTAGGTCAATTTTATGCATTCTGGCGTTCGTAGATACAAGAAAACTGTTAAAATTCTTCAGAAACGTCACTTTTGAAATGTTTTCTTGTACTTTTAAGCCAATCAGATACCCAACGGGCTCGGAAAGTGCAACGAAACCATCAAATTTTAGCTAGAAACTGTATTTTTGTCGATTTTTATTGAATTTGAACTATATTTCAACGTTTTTTGATGGTTCTGAGCCACCAAACACACTTAAAGCATGCAGAATCGACTCAGAATAGGAAAAGGAGACGTTTAGGTCAATTTTATGCATTCTGGCGTTCGTAGATACAAGAAAACTGTTAAAATTCTTCAGAAACGTCACTTTTGAAGTGTTTTCTTGTACTTTTAAGCCAATCAGATACCCAACGGGCTCGGAAAGTGCAACGAAACCATCAAATTTTAGCTAGAAACTGTATTTTTGTCGATTTTTATTGAATTTGAACTATATTTCAACGTTTTTTGATGGTTCTGAGCCACCAAACACACTTAAAGCATGCAGAATCGACTCAGAATAGGAAAAGGAGACGTTTAGGTCAATTTTATGCATTCTGGCGTTCGTAGATACAAGAAAACTGTTAAAATTCTTCAGAAACGTCACTTTTGAAGTGTTTTCTTGTACTTTTAAGCCAATCAGATACCCTACGGACTCGGAAAGTGCAACGAAACCATCAAATTTTGGCTAGAAACTGTATTTTTGTCGATTTTTATTGAATTTGAACTATATTTCAACGTTTTTTGATGGTTCTGAGCCACCAAACACACTTAAAGCATGCAGAATCGTCTCAGAATAGGAAAAGGAGACGTTTAGGTCAATTTTATGCATTCTGGCGTTCGTAGATACAAGAAAACTGTTAAAATTCTTCAGAAACGTCACTTTTGAAGTGTTTTCTTGTACTTTTAAGCCAATCAGATACCCTACGGGCTCGGAAAGTGCAACGAAACCATCAAATTTTAGCTAGAAACTGTATTTTTGTCGATTTTTATTGAATTTGAACTATATTTCAACGTTTTTTGATGGTTCTGAGCCACCAAACACACTTAAAGCATGCAGAATCGACTCAGAATAGGAAAAGGAGACGTTTAGGTCAATTTTATGCATTCTGGCTTTCGTAGATACAAGAAAACTGTTAAAATTCTTCAGAAAGGTCACTTTTGAAATGTTTTCTTGTACTTTTAAGCCAATCAGATACCCTAC
Organism: Zophobas morio; assembly: GCF_036711695.1. Lineage (NCBI taxonomy): Eukaryota > Metazoa > Arthropoda > Insecta > Coleoptera > Tenebrionidae > Zophobas > Zophobas morio. The sequence goes on from NW_026972937.1 coordinate 24,395, forward strand.
GGGCCCGGAAAGTGCAACGAAACCATCAAATTTTAGCTAGAAACTGTATTTTTGTCGATTTTTATTGAATTTGAACTATATTTCAACGTTTTTTGATGGTTCTGAGCCACCAAACACACTTAAAGCATGCAGAATCGACTCAGAATAGGAAAAGGAGAGGTTTAGGTCAATTTTATGCATTCTGGCGTTCGTAGATACAAGAAAACTGTTAAAATTCTTCAGAAACGTCACTTTTGAAGTGTTTTCTTGTACTTTTAAGCCAATCAGATACCCTACGGGCTCGGAAAGTGCAACGAAACCATCAAATTTTAGCTAGAAACTGTATTTTTGTCGATTTTTATTGAATTTGAACTATATTTCAACGTTTTTTGATGGTTCTGAGCCACCAAACACACTTAAAGCATGCAGAATCGTCTCAGAATAGGAAAAGGAGACGTTTAGGTCAATTTTATGCATTCTGGCGTTCGTAGATACAAGAAAACTGTTAAAATTCTTCAGAAACGTCACTTTTGAAGTGTTTTCTTGTACTTTTAAGCCAATCAGATACCCTACGGGCTCGGAAAGTGCAACGAAACCATCAAATTTTAGCTAGAAACTGTATTTTTGTCGATTTTTATTGAATTTGAACTATATTTCAACGTTTTTTGATGGTTCTGAGCCACCAAACACACTTAAAGCATGCAGAATCGTCTCAGAATAGGAAAAGGAGACGTTTAGGTCAATTTTATGCATTCTGGCGTTCGTAGATACAAGAAAACTGTTAAAATTCTTCAGAAACGTCACTTTTGAAGTGTTTTCTTGTACTTTTAAGCCAATCAGATACCCTACGGGCTCGGAAAGTGCAACGAAACCATCAAATTTTAGCTAGAAACTGTATTTTTGTCGATTTTTATTGAATTTGAACTATATTTCAACGTTTTTTGATGGTTCTGAGCCACCAAACACACTTAAAGCATGCAGAACCGACTCAGAATAGGAAAAGGAGACGTTTAGGTCAATTTTATGCATTCTGGCTTTCGTAGATACAAGAAAACTGTTAAAATTCTTCAGAAAGGTCACTTTTGAAATGTTTTCTTGTACTTTTAAGCCAATCAGATACCCTACGGGCCCGGAAAGTGCAACGAAACCATCAAATTTTAGCTAGAAACTGTATTTTTGTCGATTTTTATTGAATTTGAACTATATTTCAACGTTTTTTGATGGTTCTGAGCCACCAAACACACTTAAAGCATGCAGAATCGACTCAGAATAGGAAAAGGAGAGGTTTAGGTCAATTTTATGCATTCTGGCGTTCGTAGATACAAGAAAACTGTTAAAATTCTTCAGAAACGTCACTTTTGAAGTGTTTTCTTGTACTTTTAAGCCAATCAGATACCCTACGGGCTCGGAAAGTGTAACGAAACCATCAAATTTTAGCTAGAAACTGTATTTTTGTCGATTTTTATTGAATTTGAACTATATTTCAACGTTTTTTGATGGTTCTGAGCCACCAAACACACTTAAAGCATGCAGAAACGACTCAGAATAGGAAAAGGAGACGTTTAGGTCAATTTTATGCATTCTGGCGTTCGTAGACACAAGAAAACTGTTAAAATTCTTCAGAAACGTCACTTTTGAAGTGTTTTCTTGTACTTTTAAGCCAATCAGATACCCTATGGGCTCGGAAAGTGCAACGAAACCATCAAATTTTAGCTAGAAACTGTATTTTTGTCGATTTTTATTGAATTTGAACTATATTTCAACGTTTTTTGATGGTTCTGAGCCACCAAACACACTTACAGCATGCAGAATCGACTCAGAATAGGAAAAGGAGATGTTTAGGTCAATTTTATGCATTCTGGCGTTCGTAGATACAAGAACACTGTTAAAATTCTTCAGAAACGTCACTTTTGAAATGTTTTCTTGTACTTTTAAGCCAATCAGATACCCTACGGGCTCGGAAAGTGCAACGAAACCATCAAATTTTAGCTAGAAACTGTATTTTTGTCGATTTTTATTGAATTTGAACTATATTTCAACGTTTTTTGATGGTTCTGAGCCACCAAACACACTTAAAGCATGCAGAATCGACTCAGAATAGGAAAAGGAGACGTTTAGGTCAATTTTATGCATTCTGGCGTTCGTAGATACAAGAAAACTGTTAAAATTCTTCAGAAACGTCACTTTTGAAGTGTTTTCTTGTACTTTTAAGCCAATCAGATACCCTACGGGCTCGGAAAGTGCAACGAAACCATCAAATTTTAGCTAGAAACTGTATTTTTGTCGATTTTTATTGAATTTGAACTATATTTCAACGTTTTTTGATGGTTCTGAGCCACCAAACACACTTAAAGCATGCAGAATCGACTCAGAATAGGAAAAGGAGAGGTTTAGGTCAATTTTATGCATTCTGGCGTTCGTAGATACAAGAAAACGGTTAAAATTCTTCAGAAACGTCACTTTTGAAGTGTTTTCTTGTACTTTTAAGCCAATCAGATACCCTACGGGCTCGGAAAGTGTAACGAAACCATCAAATTTTAGCTAGAAACTGTATTTTTGTCGATTTTTATTGAATTTGAACTATATTTCAACGTTTTTTGATGGTTCTGAGCCACCAAACACACTTAAAGCATGCAGAAACGACTCAGAATAGGAAAAGGAGACGTTTAGGTCAATTTTATGCATTCTGGCGTTCGTAGACACAAGAAAACTGTTAAAATTCTTCAGAAACGTCACTTTTGAAGTGTTTTCTTGTACTTTTAAGCCAATCAGATACCCTACGGGCTCGGAAAGTGCAACGAAACCATCAAATTTTAGCTAGAAACTGTATTTTTGTCGATTTTTATTGAATTTGAACTATATTTCAACGTTTTTTGATGGTTCTGAGCCACCAAACACACTTAAAGCATGCAGAAACGACTCAGAATAGGAAAAGGAGACGTTTAGGTCAATTTTATGCATTCTGGCGTTCGTAGACACAAGAAAACTGTTAAAATTCTTCAGAAACGTCACTTTTGAAGTGTTTTCTTGTACTTTTAAGCCAATCAGATACCCTATGGGCTCGGAAAGTGCAACGAAACCATCAAATTTTAGCTAGAAACTGTATTTTTGTCGATTTTTATTGAATTTGAACTATATTTCAACGTTTTTTGATGGTTCTGAGCCACCAAACACACTTACAGCATGCAGAATCGACTCAGAATAGGAAAAGGAGATGTTTAGGTCAATTTTATGCATTCTGGCGTTCGTAGATACAAGAACACTGTTAAAATTCTTCAGAAACGTCACTTTTGAAATGTTTTCTTGTACTTTTAAGCCAATCAGATACCCTACGGGCTCGGAAAGTGCAACGAAACCATCAAATTTTAGCTAGAAACTGTATTTTTGTCGATTTTTATTGAATTTGAACTATATTTCAACGTTTTTTGATGGTTCTGAGCCACCAAACACACTTAAAGCATGCAGAATCGACTCAGAATAGGAAAAGGAGACGTTTAGGTCAATTTTATGCATTCTGGCGTTCGTAGATACAAGAAAACTGTTAAAATTCTTCAGAAACGTCACTTTTGAAGTGTTTTCTTGTACTTTTAAGCCAATCAGATACCCTACGGGCTCGGAAAGTGCAACGAAACCATCAAATTTTAGCTAGAAACTGTATTTTTGTCGATTTTTATTGAATTTGAACTATATTTCAACGTTTTTTGATGGTTCTGAGCCACCAAACACACTTAAAGCATGCAGAATCGACTCAGAATAGGAAAAGGAGACGTTTAGGTCAATTTTATGCATTCTGGCGTTCGTAGACACAAGAAAACTGTTAAAATTCTTCAGAAACGTCACTTTTGAAGTGTTTTCTTGTACTTTTAAGCCAATCAGATACCCTACGGGCTCGGAAAGTGCAACGAAACCATCAAATTTTAGCTAGAAACTGTATTTTTGTCGATTTTTATTGAATTTGAACTATATTTCAACGTTTTTTGATGGTTCTGAGCCACCAAACACACTTAAAGCATGCAGAATCGACTCAGAATAGGAAAAGGAGACGTTTAGGTCAATTTTATGCATTCTGGCGTTCGTAGATACAAGAAAACTGTTAAAATTCTTCAGAAACGTCACTTTTGAAGTGTTTTCTTGTACTTTTAAGCCAATCAGATACCCAACGGGCTCGGAAAGTGCAACGAAACCATCAAATTTTAGCTAGAAACTGTATTTTTGTCGATTTTTATTGAATTTGAACTATATTTCAACGTTTTTTGATGGTTCTGAGCCACCAAACACACTTAAAGCATGCAGAATCGACTCAGAATAGGAAAAGGAGACGTTTAGGTCAATTTTATGCATTCTGGCGTTCGTAGATACAAGAAAACTGTTAAAATTCTTCAGAAACGTCACTTTTGAAGTGTTTTCTTGTACTTTTAAGCCAATCAGATACCCTACGGGCTCGGAAAGTGCAACGAAACCATCAAATTTTGGCTAGAAACTGTATTTTTGTCGATTTTTATTGAATTTGAACTATATTTCAACGTTTTTTTGATGGTTCTGAGCCACCAAACACACTTAAAGCATGCAGAATCGACTCGGAATAGGAAAAGGAGACGTTTAGGTCAATTTTATGCATTCTGGCGTTCGTAGATACAAGAAAACTGTTAAAATTCTTCAGAAACGTCACTTTTGAAGTGTTTTCTTGTACTTTTAAGCCAATCAGATACCCTACGGGCTCGGAAAGTGCAACGAAACCATCAAATTTTAGCTAGAAACTGTATTTTTGTCGATTTTTATTGAATTTGAACTATATTTCAACGTTTTTTGATGGTTCTGAGCCACCAAACACACTTAAAGCATGCAGAATCGACTCAGAATAGGAAAAGGAGACGTTTAGGTCAATTTTATGCATTCTGGCTTTCGTAGATACAAGAAAACTGTTAAAATTCTTCAGAAAGGTCACTTTTGAAATATTTTCTTGTACTTTTAAGCCAATCAGATACCCTACGGGCCCGGAAAGTGCAACGAAACCATCAAATTTTAGCTAGAAACTGTATTTTTGTCGATTTTTATTGAATTTGAACTATATTTCAACGTTTTTTGATGGTTCTGAGCCACCAAACACACTTAAAGCATGCAGAATCGACTCAGAATAGGAAAAGGAGAGGTTTAGGTCAATTTTATGCATTCTGGCGTTCGTAGATACAAGAAAACTGTTAAAATTCTTCAGAAACGTCACTTTTGAAGTGTTTTCTTGTACTTTTAAGCCAATCAGATACCCTACGGGCTCGGAAAGTGTAACGAAACCATCAAATTTTAGCTAGAAACTGTATTTTTGTCGATTTTTATTGAATTTGAACTATATTTCAACGTTTTTTGATGGTTCTGAGCCACCAAACACACTTAAAGCATGCAGAAACGACTCAGAATAGGAAAAGGAGACGTTTAGGTCAATTTTATGCATTCTGGCGTTCGTAGACACAAGAAAACTGTTAAAATTCTTCAGAAACGTCACTTTTGAAGTGTTTTCTTGTACTTTTAAGCCAATCAGATACCCTACGGGCTCGGAAAGTGCAACGAAACCATCAAATTTTAGCTAGAAACTGTATTTTTGTCGATTTTTATTGAATTTGAACTATATTTCAACGTTTTTTGATGGTTCTGAGCCACCAAACACACTTACAGCATGCAGAATCGACTCAGAATAGGAAAAGGAGATGTTTAGGTCAATTTTATGCATTCTGGCGTTCGTAGATACAAGAACACTGTTAAAATTCTTCAGAAACGTCACTTTTGAAATGTTTTCTTGTACTTTTAAGCCAATCAGATAACCTACGGGCTCGGAAAGTGCAACGAAACCATCAAATTTTAGCTAGAAACTGTATTTTTGTCGATTTTTATTGAATTTGAACTATATTTCAACGTTTTTTGATGGTTCTGGGCCACCAAACACACTTAAAGCATGCAGAATCGACTCAGAATAGGAAAAGGAGACGTTTAGGTCAATTTTATGCATTCTGGCGTTCGTAGATACAAGAAAACTGTTAAAATTCTTCAGAAACGTCACTTTTGAAGTGTTTTCTTGTACTTTTAAGCCAATCAGATACCCTACGGGCTCGGAAAGTGCAACGAAACCATCAAATTTTAGCTAGAAACTGTATTTTTGTCGATTTTTATTGAATTTGAACTATATTTCAAAGTTTTTTGATGGTTCTGAGCCACCAAACACACTTAAAGCATGCAGAATCGACTCAGAATAGGAAAAGGAGACGTTTAGGTCAATTTTATGCATTCTGGCGTTCGTAGATACAAGAAAACTGTTAAAATTCTTCAGAAACGTCACTTTTGAAGTGTTTTCTTGTACTTTTAAGCCAATCAGATACCCTACGGGCTCGGAAAGTGCAACGAAACCATCAAATTTTAGCTAGAAACTGTATTTTTGTCGATTTTTATTGAATTTGAACTATATTTCAACGTTTTTTGATGGTTCTGAGCCACCAAACACACTTAAAGCATGCAGAATCGACTCAGAATAGGAAAAGGAGACGTTTAGGTCAATTTTATGCATTCTGGCGTTCGTAGACACAAGAAAACTGTTAAAATTCTTCAGAAACGTCACTTTTGAAGTGTTTTCTTGTACTTTTAAGCCAATCAGATACCCTACGGGCTCGGAAAGTGCAACGAAACCATAAAATTTTAGCTAGAAACTGTATTTTTGTCGATTTTTATTGAATTTGAACTATATTTCAACGTTTTTTGATGGTTCTGAGCCACCAAACACACTTAAAGCATGCAGAATCGACTCAGAATAGGAAAAGGAGACGTTTAGGTCAATTTTATGCATTCTGGCGTTCGTAGATACAAAAAAACTGTTAAAATTCTTCAGAAACGTCACTTTTGAAGTGTTTTCTTGTACTTTTAAGCCAATCAGATACCCTACGGGCTCGGAAAGTGCAACGAAACCATCAAATTTTAGCTAGAAACTGTATTTTTGTCGATTTTTATTGAATTTGAACTATATTTCAAAGTTTTTTGATGGTTCTGAGCCACCAAACACACTTAAAGCATGCAGAATCGACTCAGAATAGGAAAAGGAGACGTTTAGGTCAATTTTATGCATTCTGGCGTTCGTAGATACAAGAAAACTGTTAAAATTCTTCAGAAACGTCACTTTTGAAGTGTTTTCTTGTACTTTTAAGCCAATCAGATACCCTACGGGCTCGGAAAGTGCAACGAAACCATCAAATTTTAGCTAGAAACTGTATTTTTGTCGATTTTTATTGAATTTGAACTATATTTCAACGTTTTTTGATGGTTCTGAGCCACCAAACACACTTAAAGCATGCAGAATCGACTCAGAATAGGAAAAGGAGACGTTTAGGTCAATTTTATGCATTCTGGCGTTCGTAGACACAAGAAAACTGTTAAAATTCTTCAGAAACGTCACTTTTGAAGTGTTTTCTTGTACTTTTAAGCCAATCAGATACCCTACGGGCTCGGAAAGTGCAACGAAACCATCAAATTTTAGCTAGAAACTGTATTTTTGTCGATTTTTATTGAATTTGAACTATATTTCAACGTTTTTTGATGGTTCTGAGCCACCAAACACACTTAAAGCATGCAGAATCGACTCAGAATAGGAAAAGGAGACGTTTAGGTCAATTTTATGCATTCTGGCGTTCGTAGATACAAAAAAACTGTTAAAATTCTTCAGAAACGTCACTTTTGAAGTGTTTTCTTGTACTTTTAAGCCAATCAGATACCCTACGGGCTCGGAAAGTGCAACGAAACCATCAAATTTTAGCTAGAAACTGTATTTTTGTCGATTTTTATTGAATTTGAACTATATTTCAACGTTTTTTGATGGTTCTGAGCCACCAAACACACTTAAAGCATGCAGAATCGACTCAGAATAGGAAAAGGAGACGTTTAGGTCAATTTTATGCATTCTGGCGTTCGTAGATACAAGAAAACTGTTAAAATTCTTCAGAAACGTCACTTTTGAAGTGTTTTCTTGTACTTTTAAGCCAATCAGATACCCAACGGGCTCGGAAAGTGCAACGAAACCATCAAATTTTAGCTAGAAACTGTATTTTTGTCGATTTTTATTGAATTTGAACTATATTTCAACGTTTTTTGATGGTTCTGAGCTACCAAACACACTTAAAGCATGCAGAATCGACTCAGAATAGGAAAAGGAGACGTTTAGGTCAATTTTATGTATTCTGGCATTCGTAGATACAAGAAAACTGTTAAAATTCTTCAGAAACGTCACTTTTGAAGTGTTTTCTTGTACTTTTAAGCCAATCAGATACCCTACGGGCTCGGAAAGTGCAACGAAACCATCAAATTTTAGCTAGAAACTGTATTTTTGTCGATTTTTATTGAATTTGAACTATATTTCAACGTTTTTTGATGGTTCTGAGCCACCAAACACACTTAAAGCATGCAGAATCGACTCAGAATAGGAAAAGGAGACGTTTAGGTCAATTTTATGCATTCTGGGCGTTCGTAGATACAAGAAAACTGTTAAAATTCTTCAGAAACGTCACTTTTGAAGTGTTTTCTTGTACTTTTAAGCCAATCAGATACCCTACGGGCTCGGAAAGTGCAACGAAACCATAAAATTTTAGCTAGAAACTGTATTTTTGTCGATTTTTATTGAATTTGAACTATATTTCAACGTTTTTTGATGGTTCTGAGCCACCAAACACACTTAAAGCATGCAGAATCGACTCAGAATAGGAAAAGGAGACGTTTAGGTCAATTTTATGCATTCTGGCGTTCGTAGATACAAGAAAAAACTGTTAAAATTCTTCAGAAACGTCACTTTTGAAGTGTTTTCTTGTACTTTTAAGCCAATCAGATACCCTACGGGCTCGGAAAGTGCAACGAAACCATCAAATTTTAGCTAGAAACTGTATTTTTGTCGATTTTTATTGAATTTGAACTATATTTCAACGTTTTTTGATGGTTCTGAGCCACCAAACACACTTAAAGCATGCAGAATCGACTCAGAATAGGAAAAGGAGACGTTTAGGTCAATTTTATGCATTCTGGCGTTCGTAGATACAAAAAAACTGTTAAAATTCTTCAGAAACGTCACTTTTGAAGTGTTTTCTTGTACTTTTAAGCCAATCAGATACCCTACGGGCTCGGAAAGTGCAACGAAACCATCAAATTTTAGCTAGAAACTGTATTTTTGTCGATTTTTATTGAATTTGAACTATATTTCAACGTTTTTTGATGGTTCTGAGCCACCAAACACACTTAAAGCATGCAGAATCGACTCAGAATAGGAAAAGGAGACGTTTAGGTCAATTTTATGCATTCTGGCGTTCGTAGATACAAGAAAACTGTTAAAATTCTTCAGAAACGTCACTTTTGAAGTGTTTTCTTGTACTTTTAAGCCAATCAGATACCCTACGGGCTCGGAAAGTGCAACGAAACCATCAAATTTTAGCTAGAAACTGTATTTTTGTCGATTTTTATTGAATTTGAACTATATTTCAACGTTTTTTGATGGTTCTGAGCTACCAAACACACTTAAAGCATGCAGAATCGACTCAGAATAGGAAAAGGAGACGTTTAGGTCAATTTTATGTATTCTGGCATTCGTAGATACAAGAAAACTGTTAAAATTCTTCAGAAACGTCACTTTTGAAGTGTTTTCTTGTACTTTTAAGCCAATCAGATACCCTACGGGCTCGGAAAGTGCAACGAAACCATCAAATTTTAGCTAGAAACTGTATTTTTGTCGATTTTTATTGAATTTGAACTATATTTCAACGTTTTTTGATGGTTCTGAGCCACCAAACACACTTAAAGCATGCAGAATCGACTCAGAATAGGAAAAGGAGACGTTTAGGTCAATTTTATGCATTCTGGCGTTCGTAGATACAAGAAAACTGTTAAAATTCTTCAGAAACGTCACTTTTGAAGTGTTTTCTTGTACTTTTAAGCCAATCAGATACCCTACGGGCTCGGAAAGTGCAACGAAACCATAAAATTTTAGCTAGAAACTGTATTTTTGTCGATTTTTATTGAATTTGAACTATATTTCAACGTTTTTTGATGGTTCTGAGCCACCAAACACACTTAAAGCATGCAGAATCGACTCAGAATAGGAAAAGGAGACGTTTAGGTCAATTTTATGCATTCTGGCGTTCGTAGATACAAGAAAACTGTTAAAATTCTTCAGAAACGTCACTTTTGAAGTGTTTTCTTGTACTTTTAAGCCAATCAGATACCCCACGGGCTCGGAAAGTGCAACGAAACCATCAAATTTTAGCTAGAAACTGTATTTTTGTCGATTTTTATTGAATTTGAACTATATTTCAACGTTTTTTGATGGTTCTGAGCCACCAAACACACTTAAAGCATGCAGAATCGACTCAGAATAGGAAAAGGAGACGTTTAGGTCGATTTTATGCATTCTGGCGTTCGTAGATACAAGAAAACTGTTAAAATTCTTCAGAAACGTCACTTTTGAAGTGTTTTCTTGTACTTTTAAGCCAATCAGATACCCTACGGGCTCGGAAAGTGCAACGAAACCATCAAATTTTAGCTAGAAACTGAATTTTTGTCGATTTTTATTGAATTTGAACTATATTTCAACGTTTTTTGATGGTTCTGAGCCACCAAACACACTTAAAGCATGCAGAATCGACTCAGAATAGGAAAAGGAGACGTTTAGGTCAAGTTCATGCATTCTGGCTTTCGTAGATACAAGAAAACTGTTAAAATTCTTCAGAAACGTCACTTTTGAAGTGTTTTCTTGTACTTTTAAGCCAATCAGATACCCTACGGGCTCGGAAAGTGCAACGAAACCATCAAATTTTAGCTAGAAACTGTATTTTTGTCGATTTTTATTGAATTTGAACTATATTTCAACGTTTTTTGATGGTTCTGAGCCACCAAACACACTTAAAGCATGCAGAATCGACTCAGAATAGGAAAAGGAGACGTTTAGGTCAATTTTATGCATTCTGGCGTTCGTAGATACAAGAAAACTGTTAAAATTCTTCAGAAACGTCACTTTTGAAGTGTTTTCTTGTACTTTTAAGCCAATCAGATACCCTACGGGCTCGGAAAGTGCAACGAAACCATCAAATTTTAGCTAGAAACTGTATTTTTGTCGATTTTTATTGAATTTGAACTATATTTCAACGTTTTTTGATGGTTCTGAGCCACCAAACACACTTAAAGCATGCAGAATCGACTCAGAATAGGAAAAGGAGACGTTTAGGTCAATTTTATGCATTCTGGCGTTCGTAGATACAAGAAAACTGTTAAAATTCTTCAGAAACGTCACTTTTGAAGTGTTTTCTTGTACTTTTAAGCCAATCAGATACCCCACGGGCTCGGAAAGTGCAACGAAACCATCAAATTTTAGCTAGAAACTGTATTTTTGTCGATTTTTATTGAATTTGCACTATATTTCAACGTTTTTTGATGGTTCTGAGCCACCAAACACACTTAAAGCATGCAGAATCGACTCAGAATAGGAAAAGGAGACTTTTAGGTCAATTTTATGCATTCTGGCGTTCGTAGATACAAGAAAACTGTTAAAATTCTTCAGAAACGTCACTTTTGAAGTGTTTTCTTGTACTTTTAAGCCAATCAGATACCCTACGGGCTCGGAAAGTGCAACGAAACCATCAAATTATAGCTAGAAACTGTTTTTTTGTCGATTTTTATTGAATTTGAACTATATTTCAACGTTTTTTGATGGTTCTGAGCCACCAAACACACTTAAAGCATGCAGAATCGACTCAGAATAGGAAAAGGAGACGTTTAGGTCAATTTTATGCATTCTGGCGTTCGTAGATACAAGAAAACTGTTAAAATTCTTCAGAAACGTCACTTTTGAAGTGTTTTCTTGTACTTTTAAGCCAATCAGATACCCTACGGGCTCGGAAAGTGCAACGAAACCATCAAATTTTAGCTAGAAACTGTATTTTTGTCGATTTTTATTGAATTTGAACTATATTTCAACGTTTTTTGATGGTTCTGAGCCACCAAACACACTTAAAGCATGCAGAATCGACTCAGAATAGGAAAAGGAGACGTTTAGGTCAATTTTATGCATTCTGGCGTTCGTAGATACAAGAAAACTGTTAAAATTCTTCAGAAACGTCACTTTTGAAGTGTTTTCTTGTACTTTTAAGCCAATCAGATACCCTACGGGCTCGGAAAGTGCAACGAAACCATCAAATTTTAGCTAGAAAGTGTATTTTTGTCGATTTTTATTTAATTTGAACTATATTTCAACGTTTTTTGATGGTTCTGAGCCACCAAACACACTTAAAGCATGCAGAATCGACTCAGAATAGGAAAAGGAGACGTTTAGGTCAATTTTATGCCTTCTGGCGTTCGTAGATACAAGAAAACTGTTAAAATTCTTCAGAAACGTCACTTTTGAAGTGTTTTCTTGTACTTTTAAGCCAATCAGATACCCTACGGGCTCGGAAAGTGCAACGAAACCATCAAATTTTAGCTAGAAACTGTATTTTTGTCGATTTTTATTGAATTTGAACTATATTTCAACGTTTTTTGATGGTTCTGAGCCACCAAACACACTTAAAGCATGCAGAATCGACTCAGAATAGGAAAAGGAGACGTTTAGGTCAATTTTATGCATTCTGGCGTTCGTAGATACAAGAAAACTGTTAAAATTCTTCAGAAACGTCACTTTTGAAGTGTTTTCTTGTACTTTTAAGCCAATCAGATACCCCACGGGCTCGGAAAGTGCAACGAAACCATCAAATTTTAGCTAGAAACTGTATTTTTGTCGATTTTTATTGAATTTGAACTATATTTCAACGTTTTTTGATGGTTCTGAGCCACCAAACACACTTAAAGCATGCAGAATCGACTCAGAATAGGAAAAGGAGACGTTTAGGTCGATTTTATGCATTCTGGCGTTCGTAGATACAAGAAAACTGTTAAAATTCTTCAGAAACGTCACTTTTGAAGTGTTTTCTTGTACTTTTAAGCCAATCAGATACCCTACGGGCTCGGAAAGTGCAACGAAACCATCAAATTTTAGCTAGAAACTGAATTTTTGTCGATTTTTATTGAATTTGAACTATATTTCAACGTTTTTTGATGGTTCTGAGCCACCAAACACACTTAAAGCATGCAGAATCGACTCAGAATAGGAAAAGGAGACGTTTAGGTCAAGTTCATGCATTCTGGCTTTCGTAGATACAAGAAAACTGTTAAAATTCTTCAGAAACGTCACTTTTGAAGTGTTTTCTTGTACTTTTAAGCCAATCAGATACCCTACGGGCTCGGAAAGTGCAACGAAACCATCAAATTTTAGCTAGAAACTGTATTTTTGTCGATTTTTATTGAATTTGAACTATATTTCAACGTTTTTTGATGGTTCTGAGCCACCAAACACACTTAAAGCATGCAGAATCGACTCAGAATAGGAAAAGGAGACGTTTAGGTCAATTTTATGCATTCTGGCGTTCGTAGATACAAGAAAACTGTTAAAATTCTTCAGAAACGTCACTTTTGAAGTGTTTTCTTGTACTTTTAAGCCAATCAGATACCCTACGGGCTCGGAAAGTGCAAAGAAACCATCAAATTTTAGCTAGAAACTGTATTTTTGTCGATTTTTATTGAATTTGAACTATATTTCAACGTTTTTTGATGGTTCTGAGCCACCAAACACACTTAAAGCATGCAGAATCGACTCAGAATAGGAAAAGGAGACGTTTAGGTCAATTTTATGCATTCTGGCGTTCGTAGATACAAGAAAACTGTTAAAATTCTTCAGAAACGTCACTTTTGAAGTGTTTTCTTGTACTTTTAAGCCAATCAGATACCCCACGGGCTCGGAAAGTGCAACGAAACCATCAAATTTTAGCTAGAAACTGTATTTTTGTCGATTTTTATTGAATTTGCACTATATTTCAACGTTTTTTGATGGTTCTGAGCCACCAAACACACTTAAAGCATGCAGAATCGACTCAGAATAGGAAAAGGAGACTTTTAGGTCAATTTATGCATTCTGGCGTTCGTAGATACAAGAAAACTGTTAAAATTCTTCAGAAACGTCACTTTTGAAGTGTTTTCTTGTACTTTTAAGCCAATCAGATACCCTACGGGCTCGGAAAGTGCAACGAAACCATCAAATTATAGCTAGAAACTGTTTTTTGTCGATTTTTATTGAATTTGAACTATATTTCAACGTTTTTTGATGGTTCTGAGCCACCAAACACACTTAAAGCATGCAGAATCGACTCAGAATAGGAAAAGGAGACGTTTAGGTCAATTTTATGCATTCTGGCGTTCGTAGATACAAGAAAACTGTTAAAATTCTTCAGAAACGTCACTTTTGAAGTGTTTTCTTGTACTTTTAAGCCAATCAGATACCCTACGGGCTCGGAAAGTGCAACGAAACCATCAAATTTTAGCTAGAAACTGTATTTTTGTCGATTTTTATTGAATTTGAACTATATTTCAACGTTTTTTGATGGTTCTGAGCCACCAAACACACTTAAAGCATGCAGAATCGACTCAGAATAGGAAAAGGAGACGTTTAGGTCAATTTTATGCATTCTGGCGTTCGTAGATACAAGAAAACTGTTAAAATTCTTCAGAAACGTCACTTTTGAAGTGTTTTCTTGTACTTTTAAGCCAATCAGATACCCTACGGGCTCGGAAAGTGCAACGAAACCATCAAATTTTAGCTAGAAAGTGTATTTTTGTCGATTTTTATTTAATTTTGAACTATATTTCAACGTTTTTTGATGGTTCTGAGCCACCAAACACACTTAAAGCATGCAGAATCGACTCAGAATAGGAAAAGGAGACGTTTAGGTCAATTTTATGCCTTCTGGCGTTCGTAGATACAAGAAAACTGTTAAAATTCTTCAGAAACGTCACTTTTGAAGTGTTTTCTTGTACTTT
>NW_026972938.1:0-66126 GCF_036711695.1 Zophobas morio
GTGTTTGGTGGCTCAGAACCATCAAAAAACGTTGAAATATAGTTCAAATTCAATAAAAATCGACAAAAATACAGTTTCTAGCTAAAATTTGATGGTTTCGTTGCACTTTCCGAGCCCGTAGGGTATCTGAGTGGCTTAAAAGTACAAGAAAACACTTCAAAAGTGACGTTTCTGAAGAATTTTAACAGTTTTCTTGTATCTACGAACGCCAGAATGCATAAAATTGACCTAAACGTCTCCTTTTCCTATTCTGAGTCGATTCTGCATGCTTTAAGTGTGTTTGGTGGCTCAGAACCATCAAAAAACGTTGAAATATAGTTCAAATTCAATAAAAATCGACAAAAATACAGTTTCTAGCAAAAATTTGATGGTTTCGTTGCACTTTCCGAGCCCGTAGGGTATCTGAGTGGCTTAAAAGTACAAGAAAACACTTCAAAAGTGACGTTTCTGAAGAATTTTAACAGTTTTCTTGTATCTACGAACGCCAGAATGCATAAAATTGACCTAAACGTCTCCTTTTCCTATTCTGAGTCGATTCTGCATGCTTTAAGTGTGTTTGGTGGCTCAGAACCATCAAAAAACGTTGAAATATAGTTCAAATTCAATAAAAATCGACAAAAATACAGTTTCTAGCTAAAATTTGATGGTTTCGTTGCACTTTCCGAGCCCGTAGGGTATCTGAGTGGCTTAAAAGTACAAGAAAACACTTCAAAAGTGACGTTTCTGAAGAATTTTACAGTTTTCTTGTATCTACGAACGCCAGAATGCATAAAATTGACCTAAACGTCTCCTTTTCCTATTCTGAGTCGATTCTGCATGCTTTAAGTGTGTTTGGTGGCTCAGAACCATCAAAAAACGTTGAAATATAGTTCAAATTCAATAAAAATCGACAAAAATACAGTTTCTAGCTAAAATTTGATGGTTTCGTTGCACTTTCCGAGCCCGTAGGGTATCTGAGTGGCTTAAAAGTACAAGAAAACACTTCAAAAGTGACGTTTCTGAAGAATTTTAACAGTTTTCTTGTATCTACGAACGCCAGAATGCATAAAATTGACCTAAACGTCTCCTTTTCCTATTCTGAGTCGATTCTGCATGCTTTAAGTGTGTTTGGTGGCTCAGAACCATCAAAAAACGTTGAAATATAGTTCAAATTCAATAAAAATCGACAAAAATACAGTTTCTAGCTAAAATTTGATGGTTTCGTTGCACTTTCCGAGCCCGTAGGGTATCTGAGTGGCTTAAAAGTACAAGAAAACACTTCAAAAGTGACGTTTCTGAAGAATTTTAACAGTTTTCTTGTATCTACGAACGCCAGAATGCATAAAATTGATCTAAACGTCTCCTTTTCCTACTCTGAGTTGATTCTGCATGCTTTAAGTGTGTTTGGTGGCTCAGAACCATCAAAAAACGTTGAAATATAGTTCAAATTCAATAAAAATCGACAAAAATACAGTTTCTAGCTAAAATTTGATGGTTTCGTTGCACTTTCCGAGCCCGTAGGTTATCTGAGTGGCTTAAAAGTACAAGAAAACACTTCAAAAGTGACGTTTCTGAAGAATTTTAACAGTTTTCTTGTATCCACGAACGCCAGAACGCATAAAATTGACCTAAACGTCTCCTTTTCCTATTCTGAGTCGATTCTGCATGCTTTAAGTGTGTTTGGTGGCTCAGAACCATCAAAAAACGTTGAAATATAGTTCAAATTCAATAAAAATCGACAAAAATACAGTTTCTAGTTAAAATTTGATGGTTTCGTTGCACTTTCCGAGCCCGTAGGGTATCTGAGTGGCTTAAAAGTACAAGAAAACACTTCAAAAGTGACGTTTCTGAAGATTTTTAACAGTTTTCTTGTATCTACGAACGCCAGAATGCATAAAATTGACCTAAACGTCTCCTTTTCCTATTCTGAGTCGATTCTGCATGCTTTAAGTGTGTTTGGTGGCTCAGAACCATCAAAAAACGTTGAAATATAGTTCAAATTCAATAAAAATCGACAAAAATACAGTTTCTAGTTAAAATTTGATGGTTTCGTTGCACTTTCCGAGCCCGTAGGGTATCTGAGTGGCTTAAAAGTACAAGAAAACACTTCAAAAGTGACGTTTCTGAAGAATTTTAACAGTTTTCTTGTATCTACGAACGCCAGAATGCATAAAATTGACCTAAACGTCTCCTTTTCCTATTCTGAGTCGATTCTGCATGCTTTAAGTGTGTTTGGTGGCTCAGAACCATCAAAAAACGTTGAAATATAGTTCAAATTCAATAAAAATCGACAAAAATACAGTTTCTAGCTAAAATTTGATGGTTTCGTTGCACTTTCCGAGCCCGTAGGGTATCTGAGTGGCTTAAAAGTACAAGAAAACACTTCAAAAGTGACGTTTCTGAAGAATTTTAACAGTTTTCTTGTATCTACGAACGCCAGAATGCATAAAATTGACCTAAACGTCTCCTTTTCCTATTCTGAGTCGATTCTGCATGCTTTAAGTGTGTTTGGTGGCTCAGAACCATCAAAAAACGTTGAAATATAGTTCAAATTCAATAAAAATCGACAAAAATACAGTTTCTAGCTAAAATTTGATGGTTTCGTTGCACTTTCCGAGCCCGTTGGGTATCTGAGTGGCTTAAAAGTACAAGAAAACACTTCAAAAGTGACGTTTCTGAAGAATTTTAACAGTTTTCTTGTATCTACGAACGCCAGAATGCATAAAATTGACCTAAACGTCTCCTTTTCCTATTCTGAGTCGATTCTGCATGCTTTAAGTGTGTTTGGTGGCTCAGAACCATCAAAAAACGTTGAAATATAGTTCAAATTCAATAAAAATCGACAAAAACACAGTTTCTAGCTAAAATTTGATGGTTTCGTTGCACTTTCCGAGCCCGTAGGGTATCTGAGTGGCTTAAAAGTACAAGAAAACACTTCAAAAGTGACGTTTCTGAAGAATTTTAACAGTTTTCTTGTATCTACGAACGCCAGAATGCATAAAATTGACCTAAACGTCTCCTTTTCCTATTCTGAGTCGATTCTGCATGCTTTAAGTGTGTTTGGTGGCTCAGAACCATCAAAAAACGTTGAAATATAGTTCAAATTCAATAAAAATCGACAAAAATACAGTTTCTAGCAAAAATTTGATGGTTTCGTTGCACTTTCCGAGCCCGTAGGGTATCTGAGTGGCTTAAAAGTACAAGAAAACACTTCAAAAGTGACGTTTCTGAAGAATTTTAACAGTTTTCTTGTATCTACGAACGCCAGAATGCATAAAATTGACCTAAACGTCTCCTTTTCCTATTCTGAGTCGATTCTGCATGCTTTAAGTGTGTTTGGTGGCTCAGAACCATCAAAAAACGTTGAAATATAGTTCAAATTCAATAAAAATCGACAAAAATACAGTTTCTAGCTAAAATTTGATGGTTTCGTTGCACTTTCCGAGCCCGTAGGGTATCTGAGTGGCTTAAAAGTACAAGAAAACACTTCAAAAGTGACGTTTCTGAAGAATTTTAACAGTTTTCTTGTATCTACGAACGCCAGAATGCATAAAATTGACCTAAACGTCTCCTTTTCCTATTCTGAGTCGATTCTGCATGCTTTAAGTGTGTTTGGTGGCTCAGAACCATCAAAAAACGTTGAAATATAGTTCAAATTCAATAAAAATCGACAAAAATACAGTTTCTAGCAAAAATTTGATGGTTTCGTTGCACTTTCCGAGCCCGTAGGGTATCTGAGTGGCTTAAAAGTACAAGAAAACACTTCAAAAGTGACGTTTCTGAAGAATTTTAACAGTTTTCTTGTATCTACGAACGCCAGAATGCATAAAATTGACCTAAACGTCTCCTTTTCCTATTCTGAGTCGATTCTGCATGCTTTAAGTGTGTTTGGTGGCTCAGAACCATCAAAAAACGTTGAAATATAGTTCAAATTCAATAAAAATCGACAGAAATACAGTTTCTAGCTAAAATTTGATGGTTTCGTTGCACTTTCCGAGCCCGTAGGGTATCTGAGTGGCTTAAAAGTACAAGAAAACACTTCAAAAGTGACGTTTCTGAAGAATTTTACAGTTTTCTTGTATCTACGAACGCCAGAATGCATAAAATTGACCTAAACGTCTCCTTTTCCTATTCTGAGTCGATTCTGCATGCTTTAAGTGTGTTTGGTGGCTCAGAACCATAAAAAAACGTTGAAATATAGTTCAAATTCAATAAAAATCGACAAAAATACAGTTTCTAGCTAAAATTTGATGGTTTCGTTGCACTTTCCGAGCCCGTAATGTATCTGAGTGGCTTAAAAGTACAAGAAAACACTTCAAAAGTGACGTTTCTGAAGAATTTTAACAGCTTTCTTGTATCTACGAACGCCAGAATGCATAAAATTGACCTAAACGTCTCCTTTTCCTATTCTGAGTCGATTCTGCATGCTTTAAGTGTGTTTGGTGGCTCAGAACCATCAAAAAACGTTGAAATATAGTTCAAATTCAATAAAAATCGACAAAAATACAGTTTCTAGCTAAAATTTGATGGTTTCGTTGCACTTTCCGAGCCCGTTGGGTATCTGAGTGGCTTAAAAGTACAAGAAAACACTTCAAAAGTGACGTTTCTGAAGAATTTTAACAGTTTTCTTGTATCTACGAACGCCAGAAAGCATAAAATTGACCTAAACGTCTCCTTTTCCTATTCTGAGTCGATTCTGCATGCTTTAAGTGTGTTTGGTGGCTCAGAACCATCAAAAAACGTTGAAATATAGTTCAAATTCAATAAAAATCGACAAAAATACAGTTTCTAGCTAAAATTTGATGGTTTCGTTGCACTTTCCGAGCCCGTAGGTTATCTGAGTGGCTTAAAAGTACAAGAAAACACTTCAAAAGTGACGTTTCTGAAGAATTTTAACAGTTTTCTTGTATCTACGAACGCCAGAATGCATAAATTTGACCTAAACGTCTCCTTTTCCTATTCTGAGTCGATTCTGCATGCTTTAAGTGAGTTTGGTGGCTCAGAACCATCAAAAAACGTTGAAATATAGTTCAAATTCAATAAAAATCGACAAAAATACAGTTTCTAGCTAAAATTTGATGGTTTCGTTGCACTTTCCGAGCCCGTAGGGTATCTGAGTGGCTTAAAAGTACAAGACAACACTTCAAAAGTGACGTTTCTGAAGAATTTTAACAGTTTTCTTGTATCTACGAACGCCAGAATGCATAAAATTGACCTAAACGTCTCCTTTTTCTATTCTGAGTCGATTCTGCATGCTTTAAGTGTGTTTGGTGGCTCAGAACCATCAAAAAACGTTGAAATATAGTTCAAATTCAATAAAAATCGACAAAAATACAGTTTCTAGCTAAAATTTGATGGTTTCGTTGCACTTTCCGAGCCCGTAGGGTATCTGAGTGGCTTAAAAGTACACAGAAAACACTTCAAAAGTGACGTTTCTGAAGAATTTTAACAGTTTTCTTGTATCTACGAACGCCAGAATGCATAAAATTGACCTAAACGTCTCCTTTTCCTATTCTGAGTCGATTCTGCATGCTTTAAGTGTGTTTGGTGGCTCAGAACCATCAAAAAACGTCGAAATTTAGTTCAAATTCAATAAAAATCGACAAAAATACAGTTTCTAGCTAAAATTTGATGGTTTCGTTGCACTTTCCGAGCCCGTAGGGTATCTGAGTGGCTTAAAAGTACAAGAAAACACTTCAAAAGTGACGTTTCTGAAGAATTTTAACAGTTTTCTTGTATCTACGAACGCCAGAATGCATAAAATTGACCTAAACGTCTCCTTTTCCTATTCTGAGTCGATTCTGCATGCTTTAAGTGTGTTTGGTGGCTCAGAACCATCAAAAAACGTTGAAATATAGTTCAAATTCAATAAAAATCGACAAGAATACAGTTTCTAGCTAAAATTTGATGGTTTCGTTGCACTTTCCGAGTCCGTAGGGTATCTGAGTGGCTTAAAAGTACAAGAAAACACTTCAAAAGTGACGTTCCTGAAGAATTTTAACAGTTTTCTTGTATCTACGAACGCCAGAATGCATAAAATTGACCTAAACGTCTCCTTTTCCTATTCTGAGTCGATTCTGCATGCTTTAAGTGTGTTTGGTGGCTCAGAACCATCAAAAAACGTTGAAATATAGATCAAATTCAATAAAAATCGACAAAAATACAGTTTCTAGCTAAAATTTGATGGTTTCGTTGCACTTTCCGAGCCCGTAGGGTATCTGAGTGGCTTAAAAGTACAAGAAAACACTTCAAAAGTGACGTTTCTGAAGAATTTTAACAGTTTTCTTGTATCTACGAACGCCAGAATGCATAAAATTGACCTAAACGTCTCCTTTTCCTATTCTGAGTCGATTCTGCATGCTTTAAGTGTGTTTGGTGGCTCAGAACCATCAAAAAACGTTGAAATATAGTTCAAATTCAATAAAAATCGACAAAAATACAGTTTCTAGCTAAAATTTGATGGTTTCGTTGCACTTTCCGAGCCCATAGGGTATCTGAGTGGCTTAAAAGTACAAGAAAACACTTCAAAAGTGACGTTTCTGAAGAATTTTAACAGTTTTCTTGTATCTACGAACGCCAGAATGCATAAAATTGACCTAAACGTCTCCTTTTCCTATTCTGAGTCGATTCTGCATGCTTTAAGTGTGTTTGGTGGCTCAGAACCATCAAAAAACTTTGAAATATAGTTCAAATTCAATAAAAATCGACAAAAATACAGTTTCTAGCTAAAATTTGATGGTTTCGTTGCACTTTCCGAGCCCGTAGGGTATCTGAGTGGCTTAAAAGTACAAGAAAACACTTCAAAAGTGACGTTTCTGAAGAATTTTAACAGTTTTCTTGTATCTACGAACGCCAGAATGCATAAAATTGACCTAAACGTCTCCTTTTCCTATTCTGAGTCGATTCTGCATGCTTTAAGTGTGTTTGGTGGCTCAGAACCATCAAAAAACGTTGAAATATACTTCAAATTCAATAAAAATCGACAAAAATACAGTTTCTAGCTAAAACTTGATGGTTTCGTTGCACTTTCCGCGCCCGTAGGGTATCTGAGTGGCTTAAAAGTACAAGAAAACACTTCAAAAGTGACGTTCCTGAAGAATTTTAACAGTTTTCTTGTATCTACGAACGCCAGAATGCATAAAATTGACCTAAACATCTCCTTTTCCTATTCTGAGTCGATTCTGCATGCTTTAAGTGTGTTTGGTGGCTCAGAACCATCAAAAAACGTTGAAATATAGTTCAAATTCTTTAAAAATCGACAAAAATACAGTTTCTAGCTAAAATTTGATGGTTTCGTTGCACTTTCCGAGCCCGTAGGGTATCTGAGTGGCTTAAAAGTACAAGAAAACACTTCAAAAGTGACGTTCCTGAAGAATTTTAACAGTTTTCTTGTATCTACGAACGCCAGAATGCATAAAATTGACCTAAACGTCTCCTTTTCCTATTCTGAGTCGATTCTGCATGCTTTAAGTGTGTTTGGTGGCTCAGAACCATCAAAAAACGTTGAAATATAGTTCAAATTCAATAAAAATCGACAAAAATACAGTTTCTAGCTAAAATTTGATGGTTTCGTTGCACTTTCCGAGCCCGTAGGGTATCTGAGTGGTTTAAAAGTACAAGAAAACACTTCAAAAGTGACGTTCCTGAAGAATTTTAACAGTTTTCTTGTATCTACGAACGCCAGAATGCATAAAATTGACCTAAACGTCTCCTTTTCCTATTCTGAGTCGATTCTGCATGCTTTAAGTGTGTTTGGTGGCTCAGAACCATCAAAAAACGTTGAAATATAGTTCAAATTCAATAAAAATCGATAAAAATACAGTTTCTAGCTAAAATTTGATGGTTTCGTTGCACTTTCCGAGCCCGTAGGGTATCTGAGTGGCTTAAAAGTACAAGAAAACACTTCAAAAGTGACGTTTCTGAAGAATTTTAACAGTTTTCTTGTATCTACGAACGCCAGAATGCATAAAATTGACCTAAACGTCTCCTTTTCCTATTCTGAGTCGATTCTGCATGCTTTAAGTGTGTTTGGTGGCTCAGAACCATCAAAAAACGTTGAAATATAGTTCAAATTCAATAAAAATCGACAAAAATACAGTTTCTAGCTAAAATTTGATGGTTTCGTTGCACTTTCCGAGCCCGTAGGGTATCTGAGTGGCTTAAAAGTACAAGAAAACACTTCAAAAGTGACGTTTCTGAAGAATTTTAACAGTTTTCTTGTATCTACGAACGCCAGAATGCATAAAATTGACCTAAACGTCTCCTTTTCCTATTCTGAGTCGATTCTGCATGCTTTAAGTGTGTTTGGTGGCTCAGAACCATCAAAAAACGTTGAAATATAGTTCAAATTCAATAAAAATCGACAAAAATACAGTTTCTAGCTAAAATTTGATGGTTTCGTTGCACTTTCCGAGCCCGTAGGGTATCTGAGTGGCTTAAAAGTACAAGAAAACACTTCAAAAGTGAGGTTTCTGAAGAATTTTAACAGTTTTCTTGTATCTACGAACGCCAGAATGCATAAAATTGACCTAAACGTCTCCTTTTCCAATTCTGAGTCGATTCTGCATGCTTTAAGTGTGTTTGGTGGCTCAGAACCATCAAAAAACGTTGAAATATGGTTCAAATTCAATAAAAATCGACAAAAATACAGTTTCTAGCTAAAATTTGATGGTTTCGTTGCACTTTCCGAGCCCGTAGGGTATCTGAGTGGCTTAAAAGTACAAGAAAACACTTCAAAAGTGACGTTTCTGAAGAATTTTAACAGTTTTCTTGTATCTACGAACGCCAGAATGCATAAAATTGACCTAAACGTCTCCTTTTCCTATTCTGAGTCGATTCTGCATGCTTTAAGTGTGTTTGGTGGCTCAGAACCATCAAAAAACGTTGAAATATAGTTCAAATTCAATAAAAATCGACAAAAATACAGTTTCTAGCTAAAATTTGATGGTTTCGTTGCACTTTCCGAGCCCATAGGGTATCTGAGTGGCTTAAAAGTACAAGAAAACACTTCTAAAGTGACGTTTCTGAAGAATTTTAACAGTTTTCTTGTATCTACGAACGCCAGAATGCATAAAATTGACCTAAACGTCTCCTTTTCCTATTCTGAGTCGATTCTGCATGCTTTAAGTGTGTTTGGTGGCTCAGAACCATCAAAAAACGTTGAAATATAGTTCAAATTCAATAAAAATCGACAAAAATACAGTTTCTAGCTAAAATTTGATGGTTTCGTTGCACTTTCCGAGCCCGTAGGGTATCTGAGTGGCTTAAAAGTACAAGAAAACACTTCAAAAGTGACGTTTCTGAAGAATTTTAACAGTTTTCTTGTATCTACGAACGCCAGAATGCATAAAATTGACCTAAACGTCTCCTTTTCCTATTCTGAGTCGATTCTGCAAGCTTTAAGTGTGTTTGGTGGCTCAGAACCATCAAAAAACGTAGAAATATAGTTCAAATTCAAAAAAAATCGACAAAAATACAGTTTCTAGCTAAAATTTGATGGTTTCGTTGCACTTTCCGAGCCCGTAGGGTATCTGAGTGGCTTAAAAGTACAAGAAAACACTTCAAAAGTGACGTTTCTGAAGAATTTTAACAGTTTTCTTGTATCTACGAACGCCAGAATGCATAAAATTGACCTAAACGTCTCCTTTTCCTATTCTGAGTCGATTCTGCATGCTTTAAGTGTGTTTGGTGGCTCAGAACCATCAAAAAACGTTGAAATATAGTTCAAATTCAATAAAAATCGACAAAAATACAATTTCTAGCTAAAATTTGATGGTTTCGTTGCACTTTCCGAGCCCGTAGGGTATCTGAGTGGCTTAAAAGTACAAGAAAACACTTCAAAAGTGACGTTCCTGAAGAATTTTAACAGTTTTCTTGTATCTACGAACGCCAGAATGCATAAAATTGACCTAAACGTCTCCTTTTCCTATTCTGAGTCGATTCTGCATGCTTTAAGTGTGTTTGGTGGCTCAGAACCATCAAAAAACGTTGAAATATAGTTCAAATTCAATAAAAATCGACAAAAATACAGTTTCTAGCTAAAATTTGATGGTTTCGTTGCACTTTCCGAGCCCGTAGGGTATCTGAGTGGCTTAAAAGTACAAGAAAACACTTCAAAAGTGACGTTTCTGAAGAATTTTAACAGATTTCTTGTATCTACGAACGCCAGAATGCATAAAATTGACCTAAACGTCTCCTTTTCCTATTCTGAGTCGATTCTGCATGCTTTAAGTGTGTTTGGTGGCTCAGAACCATCAAAAAACGTTGAAATATAGTTCAAATTCAATAAAAATCGACAAAAATACAGTTTCTAGCTAAAATTTGATGGTTTCGTTGCACTTTCCGAGCTCGTAGGGTATCTGAGTGGCTTAAAAGTACAAGAAAACACTTCAAAAGTGACGTTTCTGAAGAATTTTAACAGTTTTCTTGTATCTACGAACGCCAGAATGCATAAAATTGACCTAAACGTCTCCTTTTCCTATTCGGAATCGATTCTGCATGCTTTAAGTGTGTTTGGTGGCTCAGAACCATCAAAAAACGTTGAAATATAGTTCAAATTCAATAAAAATCGACAAAAATACAGTTTCTAGCTAAAATTTGATGGTTTCGTTGCACTTTCCGAGCCCGTAGGGTATCTGAGTGCTTAAAAGTACAAGAAAACACTTCAAAAGTGACGTTCCTGAAGAATTTTAACAGTTTTCTTGTATCTACGAACGCCAGAATGCATAAAATTGACCTAAACGTCTCCTTTTCCTATTCTGAGTCGATTCTGCATGCTTTAAGTGTGTTTGGTGGCTCAGAACCATCAAAAAACGTTGAAATATAGTTCAAATTCAATAAAAATCGACAAAAAACAGTTTCTAGCTAAAATTTGATGGTTTCGTTGCACTTTCCGAGCCCGTAGGGTATCTGAGTGGCTTAAAAGTACAAGAAAACACTTCAAAAGTGACGTTTCTGAAGAATTTTAACAGTTTTCTTGTATCTACGAACGCCAGAATGCCTAAAATTGACCTAAACGTCTCCTTTTCCTATTCTGAGTCGATTCTGCATGCTTTAAGTGTGTTTGGTGGCTCAGAACCATCAAAAAACGTTGAAATATAGTTCAAATTCAATAAAAATCGACAAAAATACAGTTTCTAGCTAAAATTTGATGGTTTCGTTGCACTTTCCGAGCCCGTGGGGTATCTGAGTGGCTTAAAAGTACAAGAAAACACTTCAAAAGTGACGTTTCTGTAGAATTTTAACAGTTTTCTTGTATCTACGAACGCCAGAATGCATAAAATTGACCTAAACGTCTCCTTTTCCTATTCTGAGTCGATTCTGCAAGCTTTAAGTGTGTTTGGTGGCTCAGAACCATCAAAAAACGTTGAAATATAGTTCAAATTCCATAAAAATCGACAAAAATACAGTTTCTAGCTAAAATTTGATGGTTTCGTTGCACTTTCCGAGCCCGTTGGGTATCTGAGTGGCTTAAAAGTACAAGAAAACACTTCAAAAGTGACGTTCCTGAAGAATTTTAACAGTTTTCTTGTATCTACGAACGCCAGAATGCATAAAATTGACCTAAACGTCTCCTTTTCCTATTCTGAGTCGATTCTGCATGCTTTAAGTGTGTTTGGTGGCTCAGAACCATCAAAAAACGTTGAAATATAGTTCAAATTCAATAAAAATCGACAAAAATACAGTTTCTAGCTAAAATTTGATGGTTTCGTTGCACTTTCCGAGCCCGTAGGGTATCTGAGTGGCTTAAAAGTACAAGAAAACACTTCAAAAGTGACGTTCCTGAAGAATTTTAACAGTTTTCTTGTATCTACGAACGCCAGAATGCATAAAATTGACCTAAACGTCTCCTTTTCCTATTCTGAGTCGATTCTGCATGCTTTAAGTGTGTTTGGTGGCTCAGAACCATCAAAAAACGTTGAAATATAGTTCAAATTCAATAAAAATCGATAAAAATACAGTTTCTAGCTAAAATTTGATGGTTTCGTTGCACTTTCCGAGCCCGTAGGGTATCTGAGTGGCTTAAAAGTACAAGAAAACACTTCAAAAGTGACGTTTCTGAAGAATTTTAACAGTTTTCTTGTATCTACGAACGCCAGAATGCATAAAATTGACCTAAACGTCTCCTTTTCCTATTCTGAGTCGATTCTGCATGCTTTAAGTGTGTTTGGTGGCTCAGAACCATCAAAAAACGTTGAAATATAGTTCAAATTCAATAAAAATCGACAAAAATACAGTTTCTAGCTAAAATTTGATGGTTTCGTTGCACTTTCCGAGCCCGTAGGGTATCTGAGTGGCTTAAAAGTACAAGAAAACACTTCAAAAGTGACGTTTCTGAAGAATTTTAACAGTTTTCTTGTATCTACGAACGCCAGAATGCATAAAATTGACCTAAACGTCTCCTTTTCCTATTCTGAGTCGATTCTGCATGCTTTAAGTGTGTTTGGTGGCTCAGAACCATCAAAAAACGTTGAAATATAGTTCAAATTCAATAAAAATCGACAAAAATACAGTTTCTAGCTAAAATTTGATGGTTTCGTTGCACTTTCCGAGCCCGTAGGGTATCTGAGTGGCTTAAAAGTACAAGAAAACACTTCAAAAGTGAGGTTTCTGAAGAATTTTAACAGTTTTCTTGTATCTACGAACGCCAGAATGCATAAAATTGACCTAAACGTCTCCTTTTCCAATTCTGAGTCGATTCTGCATGCTTTAAGTGTGTTTGGTGGCTCAGAACCATCAAAAAACGTTGAAATATAGTTCAAATTCAATAAAAATCGACAAAAATACAGTTTCTAGCTAAAATTTGATGGTTTCGTTGCACTTTCCGAGCCCGTAGGGTATCTGAGTGGCTTAAAAGTACAAGAAAACACTTCAAAAGTGACGTTTCTGAAGAATTTTAACAGTTTTCTTGTATCTACGAACGCCAGAATGCATAAAATTGACCTAAACGTCTCCTTTTCCTATTCTGAGTCGATTCTGCATGCTTTAAGTGTGTTTGGTGGCTCAGAACCATCAAAAAACGTTGAAATATAGTTCAAATTCAATAAAAATCGACAAAAATACAATTTCTAGCTAAAATTTGATGGTTTCGTTGCACTTTCCGAGCCCGTAGGGTATCTGAGTGGCTTAAAAGTACAAGAAAACACTTCAAAAGTGACGTTCCTGAAGAATTTTAACAGTTTTCTTGTATCTACGAACGCCAGAATGCATAAAATTGACCTAAACGTCTCCTTTTCCTATTCTGAGTCGATTCTGCATGCTTTAAGTGTGTTTGGTGGCTCAGAACCATCAAAAAACGTTGAAATATAGTTCAAATTCAATAAAAATCGACAAAAATACAGTTTCTAGCTAAAATTTGATGGTTTCGTTGCACTTTCCGAGCCCGTAGGGTATCTGAGTGGCTTAAAAGTACAAGAAAACACTTCAAAAGTGACGTTTCTGAAGAATTTTAACAGATTTCTTGTATCTACGAACGCCAGAATGCATAAAATTGACCTAAACGTCTCCTTTTCCTATTCTGAGTCGATTCTGCATGCTTTAAGTGTGTTTGGTGGCTCAGAACCATCAAAAAACGTTGAAATATAGTTCAAATTCAATAAAAATCGACAAAAATACAGTTTCTAGCTAAAATTTGATGGTTTCGTTGCACTTTCCGAGCCCGTAGGGTATCTGAGTGGCTTAAAAGTACAAGAAAACACTTCAAAAGTGACGTTTCTGAAGAATTTTAACAGTTTTCTTGTATCTACGAACGCCAGAATGCATAAAATTGACCTAAACGTCTCCTTTTCCTATTCGGAATCGATTCTGCATGCCTTAAGTGTGTTTGGTGGCTCAGAACCATCAAAAAACGTTGAAATATAGTTCAAATTCAATAAAAATCGACAAAAATACAGTTTCTAGCTAAAATTTGATGGTTTCGTTGCACTTTCCGAGCCCGTAGGGTATCTGAGTGCTTAAAAGTACAAGAAAACACTTCAAAAGTGACGTTCCTGAAGAATT
Source organism: Zophobas morio (assembly GCF_036711695.1). NCBI lineage: Eukaryota > Metazoa > Arthropoda > Insecta > Coleoptera > Tenebrionidae > Zophobas > Zophobas morio. Next base: position 13,978 of record NW_026972938.1, read on the forward strand.
TTAACAGTTTTCTTGTATCTACGAACGCCAGAATGCATAAAATTGACCTAAACGTCTCCTTTTCCTATTCTGAGTCGATTCTGCATGCTTTAAGTGTGTTTGGTGGCTCAGAACCATCAAAAAACGTTGAAATATAGTTCAAATTCAATAAAAATCGACAAAAATACAGTTTCTAGCTAAAATTTGATGGTTTCGTTGCACTTTCCGAGCCCGTAGGGTATCTGAGTGGCTTAAAAGTACAAGAAAACACTTCAAAAGTGACGTTTCTGAAGAATTTTAACAGTTTTCTTGTATCTACGAACGCCAGAATGCCTAAAATTGACCTAAACGTCTCCTTTTCCTATTCTGAGTCGATTCTGCATGCTTTAAGTGTGTTTGGTGGCTCAGAACCATCAAAAAACGTTGAAATATAGTTCAAATTCAATAAAAATCGACAAAAATACAGTTTCTAGCTAAAATTTGATGGTTTCGTTGCACTTTCCGAGCCCGTGGGGTATCTGAGTGGCTTAAAAGTACAAGAAAACACTTCAAAAGTGACGTTTCTGTAGAATTTTAACAGTTTTCTTGTATCTACGAACGCCAGAATGCATAAAATTGACCTAAACGTCTCCTTTTCCTATTCTGAGTCGATTCTGCAAGCTTTAAGTGTGTTTGGTGGCTCAGAACCATCAAAAAACGTTGAAATATAGTTCAAATTCAATAAAAATCGACAAAAATACAGTTTCTAGCTAAAATTTGATGGTTTCGTTGCACTTTCCGAGCCCGTAGGGTATCTGAGTGCTTAAAAGTACAAGAAAACACTTCAAAAGTGACGTTCCTGAAGAATTTTAACAGTTTTCTTGTATCTACGAACGCCAGAATGCATAAAATTGACCTAAACGTCTCCTTTTCCTATTCTGAGTCGATTCTGCATGCTTTAAGTGTGTTTGGTGGCTCAGAACCATCAAAAAACGTTGAAATATAGTTCAAATTCAATAAAAATCGACAAAAATACAGTTTCTAGCTAAAATTTGATGGTTTCGTTGCACTTTCCGAGCCCGTAGGGTATCTGAGTGGCTTAAAAGTACAAGAAAACACTTCAAAAGTGAAGTTTCTGAAGAATTTTAACAGTTTTCTTGTATCTACGAACGCCAGAATGCATAAAATTGACCTAAACGTCTCCTTTTCCTATTCTGAGTCGATTCTGCATGCTTTAAGTGTGTTTGGTGGCTCAGAACCATCAAAAAACGTTGAAATATAGTTCAAATTCAATAAAAATCGACAAAAATACAGTTTCTAGCTAAAATTTGATGGTTTCGTTGCACTTTCCGAGCCCGTAAGGTATCTGAGTGGCTTAAAAGTACAAGAAAACACTTCAAAAGTGACGTTTCTGAAGAATTTTAACAGTTTTCTTGTATCTACGAACGCCAGAATGCATAAAATTGAACTAAACGTCTCCTTTTCCTATTCTGAGTCGATTCTGCATTCTTTAAGTGTGTTTGGTGGCTCAGAACCATCAAAAAACGTTGAAATATAGTTCAAATTCAATAAAAATCGACAAAAATACAGTTTCTAGCTAAAATTTGATGGTTTCGTTGCACTTTCCGAGCCCGTAGGGTATCTGAGTGGCTTAAAAGTACAAGAAAACCCTTCAAAAGTGACGTTCCTGAAGAATTTTAACAGTTTTCTTGTATCTACGAACGCCAGAATGCATAAAATTGACCTAAACGTCTCCTTTTCCTATTCTGAGTCGATTCTGCATGCTTTAAGTGTGTTTGGTGGCTCAGAACCATCAAAAAACGTTGAAATATAGTTCAAATTCAATAAAAATCGACAAAAATACAGTTTCTAGCTAAAATTTGATTGTTTCGTTGCACTTTCCGAGCCCGTTGGGTATCTGAGTGGCTTAAAAGTACAAGAAAACACTTCAAAAGTGACGTTTCTGAAGAATTTTAACAGTTTTCTTATATCTACGAACGGCAGAATGCATAAAATTGACCTAAACGTCTCCTTTTCCTATTCTGAGTCGATTCTGCATGCTTTAAGTGTGTTTGGTGGCTCAGAACCATCAAAAAACGTTGAAATATAGTTCAAATTCAATAAAAATCGACAAAAATACAGTTTCTAGCTAAAATTTGATGGTTTCGTTGCACTTTCCGAGCCCGTAGGGTATCTGAGTGGCTTAAAAGTACAAGAAAACACTTCTAAAGTGACGTTTCTGAAGAATTTTAACAGTTTTCTTGTATCTACGAACGCCAGAATGCATAAAATTGACCTAAACGTCTCCTTTTCCTATTCTGAGTCGATTCTGCATGCTTTAAGTGTGTTTGGTGGCTCAGAAGCATCAAAAAACGTTGAAATATAGTTCAAATTCAATAAAAATCGACAAAAATACAGTTTCTAGCTAAAATTTGATGGTTTCGTTGCACTTTCCGAGCCCGTAAGGTATCTGAGTGGCTTAAAAGTACAAGAAAACACTTCAAAAGTGACGTTTCTGAAGAATTTTAACAGTTTTCTTGTATCTACGAACGCCAGAATGCATAAAATTGACCTAAACGTCTCCTTTTCCTATTCTGAGTCGATTCTGCAAGCTTTAAGTGTGTTTGGTGGCTCAGAACCATCAAAAAACGTTGAAATATAGTTCAAATTCAATAAAAATCGACAAAAATACAGTTTCTAGCTAAAATTTGATGGTTTCGTTGCACTTTCCGAGCCCGTAGGGTATCTGAGTGGCTTAAAAGTACAAGAAAACACTTCAAAAGTGACGTTTCTGAAGAATTTTAACAGTTTTCTTGTATCTACGAACGCCAGAATGCATAAAATTGAACTAAACGTCTCCTTTTCCTATTCTGAGTCGATTCTGCATGCTTTAAGTGTGTTTGGTGGCTCAGAACCATCAAAAAACGTTGAAATATAGTTCAAATTCAATAAAAATCGACAAAAATACAATTTCTAGCTAAAATTTGATGGTTTCGTTGCACTTTCCGAGCCCGTAGGGTATCTGAGTGGCTTAAAAGTACAAGAAAACACTTCAAAAGTGACGTTCCTGAAGAATTTTAACAGTTTTCTTGTATCTACGAACGCCAGAATGCATAAAATTGACCTAAACGTCTCCTTTTCCTATTCTGAGTCGATTCTGCATGCTTTAAGTGTGTTTGGTGGCTCAGAACCATCAAAAAACGTTGAAATATAGTTCAAATTCAATAAAAACCGACAAAAATACAGTTTCTAGCTAAAATTTGATGGTTTCGTTGCACTTTCCGAGCCCGTAGGGTATCTGAGTGGCTTAAAAGTACAAGAAAACACTTCAAAAGTGACGTTTCTGAAGAATTTTAACAGATTTCTTGTATCTACGAACGCCAGAATGCATAAAATTGACCTAAACGTCTCCTTTTCCTATTCTGAGTCGATTCTGCATGCTTTAAGTGTGTTTGGAGGCTCAGAACCATCAAAAAACGTTGAAATATAGTTCAAATTCAATAAAAATCGACAAAAATACAGTTTCTAGCTAAAATTTGATGGTTTCGTTGCACTTTCCGAGCCCGTAGGGTATCTGAGTGGCTTAAAAGTACAACAAAACACTTCAAAAGTGACGTTTCTGAAGAATTTTAACAGTTTTCTTGTATCTACGAACGCCAGAATGCATAAAATTGACCTAAACGTCTCCTTTTCCTATTCGGAATCGATTCTGCATGCTTTAAGTGTGTTTGGTGGCTCAGAACCATCAAAAAACGTTGAAATATAGTTCAAATTCAATAAAAATCGACAAAAATACAGTTTCTAGCTAAAATTTGATGGTTTCGTTGCACTTTCCGAGCCCGTAGGGTATCTGAGTGCTTAAAAGTACAAGAAAACACTTCAAAAGTGACGTTTCTGAAGAATTTTAACAGTTTTCTTGTATCTACGAACGCCAGAATGCATAAAATTGACCTAAACGTCTCCTTTTCCTATTCTGAGTCGATTCTGCATGCTTTAAGTCTGTTTGGTGGCTTAGAACCATCAAAAAACGTTGAAATATAGTTCAAATTCAATAAAAATCGACAAAAATACAGTTTCTAGCTAAAATTTGATGGTTTCGTCGCACTTTCCGAGCCCGTAGGGTATCTGAGTGACTTAAAAGTACAAGAAAACACTTCAAAAGTGACGTTTCTGAAGAATTTTAACAGTTTTCTTGTATCTACGAACGCCAGAATGCATAAAATTGACCTAAACGTCTCCTTTTCCTATTCTGAGTCGATTCTGCATGCTTTAAGTGTGTATGGTGGCTCAGAACCATCAAAAAACGTTGAAATGTAGTCCAAATTCAAAAAAAATCGACAGAAATACAGTTTCTAGCTAAAATTTGATGGTTTCGTTGCACTTTCCGAGCCCGTAGGGTATCTGAGTGGCTTAAAAGTACAAGAAAACACTTCAAAAGTGACGTTTCTGAAGAATTTTAACAGTTTTCTTGTGTCTACGAACGCCAGAATGCATAAAATTGACCTAAACGTCTCCTTTTCCTATTCTGAGTCGATTCTGCATGCTTTAAGTGTGTTTGGTGGCTCAGAACCATCAAAAAACGTTGAAATATAGTTCAAATTCAATAAAAATCGACAAAAATACAGTTTCTAGCTAAAATTTGATGGTTTCGTTGCACTTTCCGAGCACGTAGGGTATCTGAGTGGCTTAAAAGTACAAGAAAACACTTCAAAAGTGACGTTTCTGAAGAATTTTAACAGTTTTCTTGTATCTACGAACGCCAGAATGCATAAAATTGACCTAAACGTCTCCTTTTCCTATTCTGAGTCGATTCTGCATGCTTTAAGTGTGTTTGGTGGCTCAGAACCATCAAAAAACGTTGAAATATAGTTCAAATTCAATAAAAATCGACAAAAATACAGTTTCTAGCTAAAATTTGATGGTTTCGTTGCACTTTCCGAGCCCGTAGGGTATCTGAGTGGCTTAAAAGTACAAGAAAACACTTCAAAAGTGACGTTTCTGAAGAATTTTAACAGTTTTCTTGTATCTACGAACGCCAGAATGCATAAAATTGACCTAAACGTCTCCTTTTCCTATTCTGAGTCGATTCTGCATGCTTTAAGTGTGTTTGGTGGCTCAGAACCATCAAAAAACGTTGAAATATAGTTCAAATTCAATAAAAATCGACAAAAATACAGTTTCTGGCTAAAATTTGATGGTTTCGTTGCACTTTCCGAGCCCGTAGGGTATCTGAGTGGCTTAAAAGTACAAGAAAACACTTCAAAAGTGACGTTTCTGAAGAATTTTAACAGTTTTCTTGTATCTACGAACGCCAGAATGCATAAAATTGACCTAAACGTCTCCTTTTCCTATTCTGAGTCGATTCTGCATGCTTTAAGTGTGTTTGGTGGCTCAGAACCATCAAAAAACGTTGAAATATAGTTCAAATTCAATAAAAATCGACAAAAATACAGTTTCTAGCTAAAATTTGATGGTTTCGTTGCACTTTCCGAGCCCGTAGGGTATCTGAGTGGCTTAAAAGTACAAGAAAACACTTCAAAAGTGACGTTTCTGAAGAATTTTAACAGTTTTCTTGTATCTACGAACGCCAGAATGCATAAAATTGACCTAAACGTCTCCTTTTCCTATTCTGAGTCGATTCTGCATGCTTTAAGTGTGTTTGGTGGCTCAGAACCATCAAAAAACGTTGAAATATAGTTCAAATTCAATAAAAATCGACAAAAATACAGTTTCTAGCTAAAATTTGATGGTTTCGTTGCACTTTCCGAGCCCGTAGGGTATCTGAGTGGCTTAAAAGTACAAGAAAACACTTCAAAAGTGACGTTTCTGAAGAATTTTAACAGTTTTCTTGTATCTACGAACGCCAGAATGCATAAAATTGACCTAAACGTCTCCTTTTCCTATTCTGAGTCGATTCTGCATGCTTTAAGTGTGTTTGGTGGCTCAGAACCATCAAAAAACGTTTAAATATAGTTCAAATTCAATAAAAATCGACAAAAATACAGTTTCTAGCTAAAATTTGATGGTTTCGTTGCACTTTCCGAGCCCGTAGGGTATCTGAGTGGCTTAAAAGTACAAGAAAACACTTAAAAAGTGACGTTTCTGAAGAATTTTAACAGTTTTCTTGTATCTACGAACGCCAGAATGCATAAAATTGACCTAAACGTCTCCTTTTCCTATTCTGAGTCGATTCTGCATGCTTTAAGTGTGTTTGGTGGCTCAGAACCATCAAAAAACGTTGAAATATAGTTCAAATTCAATAAAAATCGACAAAAATACAGTTTCTAGCTAAAATTTGATGGTTTCGTTGCACTTTCCGAGCCCGTAGGGTATCTGAGTGGCTTAAAAGTACAAGAAGTACTCCATATCAGGTCCTATTATAGAGAGAGCAGATTCGGTGAAAGACTTGGGAGTTCAATTTGATAAATGTTTAACATTTATTGATCATGTAGAAACAATCACCCAACGCAGTTTCAAAACACTTGGATTTATAGTAAGAACGTGCGCATGTTTCAATAATGCCGATGCAATTAAAACACTATTTCAAGCTTTTATTAGAACTAAATTAGAATATTGCGCATTAATATGGTCCACGAATTACGCAAATCAAAGTATCAGTTTAGAAAAGGTTCAACGGCGGTGTCTTAAATATATGTATAATGTAAAATTTGGTAGATTCCCCAGCAGAGGATTTGATCAAGCAAAGCTATTAACTCACAATAATATGTCAACATTGGAAAATCGTCGGAAAATATCTGCTGTTAAATTCTTATTTAAAATTTTACATGGGAATGTTGACTGTGCTGAACTGTTATCTTACATTATGTTTTTTGTTCCAAGAATTCAGTCAAGATATCATAATATGTTCTTATGTCCAAGAGCCAAAACCAATGTATTAATAAACTCCCCTGCGCACAAAATGATGAAATTAGCGAATGAGTTAGACGAATCATGTGACATTGTCCAGTGTAACTACACTGAATTAATAAATTGTGCAAAATTAATATTTAAATAAGAATAAGGTTTAGTATAAAATGTGAGGTAGTAAACACGGCTGAATTTATTTAATTTATTTAATTATTTAATTATTATTATTATTTTTTCTTTTTCTTTTTATTATTATTATTAGTTTATTCATACAGATTTGTAGTTCACCGAAGTATTGTGCGGCGAGCAATTGAAATGTGAAATCTGAATTACGTCTAAGTTATATATTTGTATTATTTTTTTTTTTTATTTTTTTAAGTTAATTTTAAGTTTAGTTTACTTATCGTTATGTTTACATGTCATTTAATTTATTTATTTTGTCCTATAATTGGATATTATTCTGTTGGGCAAATATATCATTATTATTATTATTATTATTATTATTAAGAAAACACTTCAAAAGTAACGTTTCTGAAGAATTTTAACAGTTTTGTTGTATCTACGAACGCCAGAATGCATAAAATTGACCTAAACGTCTCCTTTTCCTATTCTGAGTCGATTCTGCATGCTTTAAGTGTGTTTGGTGGCTCAGAACCATCAAAAAACGTTGAAATATAGTTCAAATTCAATAAAAATCGACAAAAATACAGTTTCTAGCTAAAATTTGATGGTTTCGTTGCACTTTCCGAGCCCGTTGGGTATCTGAGTGGCTTAAAAGTACAAGAAAACACTTCAAAAGTGACGTTTCTGAAGAATTTTAACAGTTTTCTTGTATCTACGAACGCCAGAATGCATAAAATTGACCTAAACGTCTCCTTTTCCTATTCTGAGTCGATTCTGCATGCTTTAAGTGTGTTTGGTGGCTCAGAACCATCAAAAAACGTTGAAATATAGTTCAAATTCAATAAAAATCGACAAAAATACAGTTTCTAGCTAAAATTTGATGGTTTCGTTGCACTTTCCGAGCCCGTAGGGTATCTGAGTGGCTTAAAAGTACAAGAAAACACTTCAAAAGTGACGTTTCTGAAGAATTTTAACAGTTTTCTTGTATCTACGAACGCCAGAATGCATAAAATTGACCTAAACGTCTCCTTTTCCTATTCTGAGTCGATTCTGCATGCTTTAAGTGTGTTTGGTGGCTCAGAACCATCAAAAAACGTTGAAATATAGTTCAAATTCAATAAAAATCGACAAAAATACAGTTTCTAGCTAAAATTTGATGGTTTTGTTGCACTTTCCGAGCCCGTAGGGTATCTGAGTGGCTTAAAAGTACAAGAAAACACTTCAAAAGTGACGTTTCTGAAGAATTTTAACAGTTTTCTTGTATCTACGAACGCCAGAATGCATAAAATTGACCTAAACGTCTCCTTTTCCTATTCTGAGTCGATTCTGCATGCTTTAAGTGTGTTTGGTGGCTCAGAACCATCAAAAACGTTGAAATATAGTTCAAATTCAATAAAAATCGACAAAAATACAGTTTCTAGCTAAAATTTGATGGTTTCGTTGCACTTTCCGAGCACGTAGGGTATCTGAGTGGCTTAAAAGTACAAGAAAACACTTCAAAAGTGACGTTTCTGAAGAATTTTAACAGTTTTCTTGTATCTACGAACGCCAGAATGCATAAAATTGACCTAAACGTCTCCTTTTCCTATTCTGAGTCGATTCTGCATGCTTTAAGTGTGTTTGGTGGCTCAGAACCATCAAAAAACGTTGAAATATAGTTCAAATTCAATAAAAATCGACAAAAATACAGTTTCTAGCTAAAATTTGATGGTTTCGTTGCACTTTCCGAGCCCGTAGGGTATCTGAGTGGCTTAAAAGTACAAGAAAACACTTCAAAAGTGACGTTTCTGAAGAATTTTAACAGTTTTCTTGTATATACGAACGCCAGAATGCATAAAATTGACCTAAACGTCTCCTTTTCCTATTCTGAGTCGATTCTGCATGCTTTAAGTGTGTTTGGTGGCTCAGAACCATCAAAAAACGTTGAAATATAGTTCAAATTCAATAAAAATCGACAAAATACAGTTTCTAGCTAAAATTTGATGGTTTCGTTGCACTTTCCGAGCCCGTAGGGTATCTGAGTGGCTTAAAAGTACAAGAAAACACTTCAAAAGTGACGTTTCTGAAGAATTTTAACAGTTTTCTTGTATCTACGAACGCCAGAATGCATAAAATTGACCTAAACGTCTCCTTTTCCTATTCTGAGTCGATTCTGCATGCTTTAAGTGTGTTTGGTGGCTCAGAACCATCAAAAAACGTTGAAATATAGTTCAAATTCAATAAAAATCGACAAAAATACAGTTTCTAGCTAAAATTTGATGGTTTCGTTGCACTTTCCGAGCCCGTAGGGTATCTGAGTGGCTTAAAAGTACAAGAAAACACTTCAAAAGTGACGTTTCTGAAGAATTTTAACAGTTTTCTTGTATCTAAGAACGCCAGAATGCATAAAATTGACCTAAACGTCTCCTTTTCCTATTCTGAGTCGATTCTGCATGCTTTAAGTGTGTTTGGTGGCTCAGAACCATCAAAAAACGTTGAAATATAGTTCAAATTCAATAAAAATCGACAAAAATACAGTTTCTAGCTAAAATTTGATGGTTTCGTTGCACTTTCCGAGCCCGTAGGGTATCTGAGTGGCTTAAAAGTACAAGAAAACACTTCAAAAGTGACATTTCTGAAGAATTTTAACAATTTTTTTTGTATCTACGAACGCCAGAATGCATAAAATTGACCTAAACGTCTCCTTTTCCTATTCTGAGTCGATTCTGCATGCTTTAAGTGTGTTTGGTGGCTCAGAACCATCAAAAAACGTTGAAATATAGTTCAAATTCAATAAAAATCGACAAAAATACAGTTTCTAGCTAAAATTTGATGGTTTCGTTGCACTTTCCGAGCCCGTAGGGTATCTGAGTGGCTTAAAAGTACAAGAAAACACTTCAAAAGTGACGTTTCTGAAGAATTTTAACAGTTTTCTTGTATCTACTAACGCCAGAATGCATAAAATTGACCTAAACGTCTCCTTTTCCTATTCTGAGTCGATTCTGCATGCTTTAAGTGTGTTTGGTGGCTCAGAACCATCAAAAAACGTTGAAATATAGTTCAAATTCAATAAAAATCGACAAAAATACAGTTTCTAGCTAAAATTTGATGGTTTCGTTGCACTTTCCGAGCCCGTAGGGTATCTGAGTGGCTTAAAAGTACAAGAAAACACTTCAAAAGTGACGTTTCTGAAGAATTTTAACGGTTTTCTTGTATCTACGGACGCCAGAATGCATAAAATTGACCTAAACGTCTCCTTTTCCTATTCTGAGTCGATTCTGCATGCTTTAATTGTGTTTGGTGGCTCAGAACCATCAAAAAACGTTGAAATATAGTTCAAATTCAATAAAAATCGACAAAAATACAGTTTCTAGCTAAAATTTGATGGTTTCGTTGCACTTTCCGAGCCCGTAGGGTATCTGAGTGGCTTAAAAGTACAAGAAAACACTTCAAAAGTGACGTTTCTGAAGAATTTTAACAGTTTTCTTGTATCTACGAACGCCAGAATGCATAAAATTGACCTAAACGTCTCCTTTTCCTATTCTGAGTCGATTCTGCATGCTTTAAGTGTGTTTGGTGGCTCAGAACCATCAAAAAACGTTGAAATATAGTTCAAATTCAATAAAAATCGACAAAAATACAGTTTCTAGCTAAAATTTGATGGTTTCGTTGCACTTTCCGAGCCCGTAGGGTATCTGAGTGGCTTAAAATTACAAGAAAACACTTCAAAAGTGACGTTTCTGAAGAATTTTAACAGTTTTCTTGTATCTACGAACGCCAGAATGCATAAAATTGACCTAAACGTCTCCTTTTCCTATTCTGAGTCGATTCTGCATGCTTTAAGTGTGTTTGGTGGCTCAGAACCATCAAAAAACGTTGAAATATAGTTCAAATTCAATAAAAATCGACAAAAATACAGTTTCTAGCTAAAGTTTGATGGTTTCGTTGCACTTTCCGAGCCCGTTGGGTATCTGAGTGGCTTAAAAGTACAAGAAAACACTTCAAAAGTGACGTTTCTGAAGAATTTTAACAGTTTTCTTGTATCTACGAACGCCAGAATGCATAAAATTGACCTAAACGTCTCCTTTTCCTATTCTGAGTCGATTCTGCATGCTTTAAGTGTGTTTGGTGGCTCAGAACCATCAAAAAACGTTGAAATATAGTTCAAATTCAATAAAAATCGACAAAAACACAGTTTCTAGCTAAAATTTGATGGTTTCGTTGCACTTTCCGAGCCCGTTGGGTATCTGAGTGGCTTAAAAGTACAAGAAAACACTTCAAAAGTGACGTTTCTGAAGAATTTTAACAGTTTTCTTGTATCTACGAACGCCAGAATGCATAAAATTGACCTAAACGTCTCCTTTTCCTATTCTGAGTCGATTCTGCATGCTTTAAGTGTGTTTGGTGGCTCAGAACCATCAAAAAACGTTGAAATATAGTTCAAATTCAATAAAAATCGACAAAAATACAGTTTCTAGCTAAAATTTGATGGTTTCGTTGCACTTTCCGAGCCCGTTGGGTATCTGAGTGGCTTAAAAGTACAAGAAAACACTTCAAAAGTGACGTTTCTGAAGAATTTTAACAGTTTTCTTGCATCTACGAACGCCAGAATGCATAAAATTGACCTAAATGTCTCCTTTTCCTATTCTGAGTCGATTCTGCATGCTTTAAGTGTGTTTGGTGGCTCAGAACCATCAAAAAACGTTGAAATATAGTTCAAATTCAATAAAAATCGACAAAAATACAGTTTCTAGCTAAAATTTGATGGTTTCGTTGCACTTTCCGAGCCCGTAGGGTATCTGAGTGGCTTAAAAGTACAAGAAAACACTTCAAAAGTGACGTTTCTGAAGAATTTTAACAGTTTTCTTGTATCTACGAACGCCAGAATGCATAAAATTGACCTAAACGTCTCGTTTTCCTATTCTGAGTCGATTCTGCATGCTTTAAGTATGTTTGGTGGCTCAGAACCATCAAAAAACGTTGAAATATAGTTCAAATTCAATAAAAATCGACAAAAATACAGTTTCTAGCTAAAATTTGATGGTTTCGTTGCACTTTCCGAGCCCGTAGGGTATCTGAGTGGCTTAAAAGTACAAGAAAACACTTCAAAAGTGACGTTTCTGAAGAATTTTAACAGTTTTCTTGTATCTACGAACGCCAGAATGCATAAAATTGACCTAAACGTCTCCTTTTCCTATTCTGAGTCGATTCTGCATGCTTTAAGTGTGTTTGGTGGCTCAGAGCCATCAAAAAATGTTGAAATATAGTTCAAATTCAATAAAAATCGACAAAAATACAGTTTCTAGCTAAAATTTGATGGTTTCGTTGCACTTTCAGAGCCCGTAGGGTATATGAGTGGCTTAAAAGTACAAGAAAACACTTCAAAAGTGTCGTTTCTGAAGAATTTTAACAGTTTTCTTGTATCTACGAACGCCAGAATGCATAAAATTGACCTAAACGTCTCCTTTTCCTATTCTGAGTCGATTCTGCATGCTTTAAGTGTGTTTGGTGGCTCAGAACCATCAAAAAACGTTGAAATATAGTTCAAATTCAATAAAAATCGACAAAAATACAGTTTCTAGCTAAAATTTGATGGTTTCGTTGCACTTTCCGAGCCCGTAGGGTATCTGAGTGGCTTAAAAGTACAAGAAAACACTTCAAAAGTGACGTTTCTGAAGAATTTTAACAGTTTTCTTGTATCTACGAACGCCAGAATGCATAAAATCGACTTAAACGTCTCCTTTTAATATTCTGAGTCGATTCTGCATGCTTTAAGTGTGTTTGGTGGCTCAGAACCATCAAAAAACGTTGAAATATAGTTCAAATTCAATAAAAATCGACAAAAATACAGTTTCTAGCAAAAAATTTGATGGTTTCGTTGCACTTTCCGAGCCCGTAGGGTATCTGAGTGGCTTAAAAGTACAAGAAAACACTTCAAAAGTGACGTTTCTGAAGAATTTTAACAGTTTTCTTGTATCTACGAACGCCAGAATGCATAAAATTGACCTAAACGTCTCCTTTTCCTATTCTGAGTCGATTCTGCATGCTTTAAGTGTGTTTGGTGGCTCAGAACCATCAAAAAACGTTGAAATATAGTTCAAATTCAATAAAAATCGACAAAAATACAGTTTCTAGCTAAAATTTGATGGTTTCGTTGCACTTTCCGAGCCCGTAGGGTATCTGAGTGGCTTAAAAGTACAAGAAAACACTTCAAAAGTGACGTTTCTGAAGAATTTTAACAGTTTTCTTGTATCTACGAACGCCAGAATGCATAAAATTGACCTAAACGTCTCCTTTTCCTATTCTGAGTCGATTCTGCATGCTTTAAGTGTGTTTGGTGGCTCTGAACCATCAAAAAACGTTGAAATATAGTTCAAATTCAATAAAAATCGACAAAAATACAGTTTCTAGCTAAAATTTGATGGTTTCGTTGCACTTTCCGAGCCCGTAGGGTATCTGAGTGGCTTAAAAGTACAAGAAAACACTTCAAAAGTGACGTTTCTGAAGAATTTTAACAGTTTTCTTGTATCTACGAACGCCAGAATGCATAAAATTGACCTAAACGTCTCCTTTTCCTATTCTGAGTCGATTCTGCATGCTTTAAGTGTGTTTGGTGGCTCAGAACCATCAAAAAACGTTGAAATTAAGTTCAAATTCAATAAAAATCGACAAAAATACAGTTTCTAGCTAAAATTTGATGGTTTCGTTGCACTTTCCGAGCCCGTAGGGTATCTGAGTGGCTTAAAAGTACAAGAAAACACTTCAAAAGTGACGTTTCTGAAGAATTTTAACAGTTTTCTTGTATCTACGAACGCCAGAATGCATAAAATTGACCTAAACGTCTCCTTTTCCTATTCTGAGTCGATTCTGCATGCTTTAAGTGTGTTTGGTGGCTCAGAACCATCAAAAAACGTTGAAATATAGTTCCAATTCAATAAAAATCGACAAAAATACAGTTTCTAGCTAAAATTTGATGGTTTCGTTGCACTTTCCGAGCCCATGGGGTATCTGAGTGGCTTAAAAGTACAAGAAAACACTTCAAAAGTGACGTTTCTGAAGAATTTTAACAGTTTTCTTGTATCTACGAACGCCAGAATGCATAAAATTGACCTAAACGTCTCCTTTTCCTATTCTGAGTCGATTCTGCATGCTTTAAGTGTGTTTGGTGGCTCAGAACCATCAAAAAACGTTGAAATATAGTTCAAATTCAATAAAAATCGACAAAAATACAGTTTCTAGCTAAAATTTGATGGTTTCGTTGCACTTTCCGAGCCCGTAGGGTATCTGAGTGGCTTAAAAGTACAAGAAAACACTTCAAAAGTGACGTTTCTGAAGAATTTTAACAGTTTTCTTGTATCTACGAACGCCAGAATGCATAAAATTGACCTAAACGTCTCCTTTTCCTATTCTGAGTCGATTCTGCATGCTTTAAGTGTGTTTGGTGGCTCAGAACCGTCAAAAAACGTTGAAATATAGTTCAAATTCAATAAAAATCGACAAAAATACAGTTTCTAGCTAAAATTTGATGGTTTCGTTGCACTTTCCGAGCCCGTAGGGTATCTGAGTGGCTTAAAATTACAAGAAAACACTTCAAAAGTGACGTTTCTGAAGAATTTTAACAGTTTTCTTGTATCTACGAACGCCAGAATGCATAAAATTGACCTAAACGTCTCGTTTTCCTATTCTGAGTCGATTCTGCATGCTTTAAGTGTGTTTGGTGGCTCAGAACCATCAAAAAACGTTGAAATATAGTTGAAATTCAATAAAAATCGACAAAAATACAGTTTCTAGCTAAAGTTTGATGGTTTCGTTGCACTTTCCGAGCCCGTAGGGTATCTGAGTGGCTTAAAAGTACAAGAAAACACTTCAAAAGTGACGTTTCTGAAGAATTTTAACAGTTTTCTTGTATCTACGAACGCCAGAATGCATAAAATTGACCTAAACGTCTCCTTTTCCTATTCTGAGTCGATTCTGCATGCTTTAAGTGTGTTTGGTGGCTCAGAACTAGAGAGCGGAAAATATGCAGCAAAATTTTGAGAAATATGATCATATGATATGCACCAAATTTATGCAAATATGCAGTAACTTTCTTAATATATGCAGAGATATGCAGTTGCATATGCTCCAAAAATTAAAAAAAAAGCTTAATAAGCGAACTAAATTTATTTATAAAATACAAAAACAGGTTTCTCGAGCTTACGTTTTATTACAAAAAATACATAAATCACATTGCATGGTGTTTAATTACATCTCACTAACACATAAATCACGTTTTTAAAGATAAAATTCTTGTACTAAAAAATAAATATAAACAGAACAAATTAAAAAATAGTAGTAATCCACTATTTAATTACTATTTTTTATTCTGTTGGGCAAAATATATTATTATTATTAGTTTGGTACCAATTTATTTTTAAATATTTTTCGAAATATTGTAACACAAAGTTTTTCCGGTGATTCTAAAGTACCTATATATATTGGTAAATAGAAAAACTGCGTACTACGTCCAGAGATGTAAAAATACTTACCAATTTAGGGCAGGCGCGACAAAACACAGTTCGTTCTTGAAGAATAAGTTTAGGAAAAGGTTTAATCCATCAATTAATTTGAGTCATCTTCGACATATTGGTATACCTGTATCCCTTTAAATGCTTTCAATACAAACTCACGATGAAATATAATAGTATAACGTCCCTTCGGCCACCACTAAACGTACAATTAATACACTTAACTAACGAACAAAAATATTGGGAATGAACGGTATTTCCAAAAGTAATTAGGGCGCGAATTTACCTGAAAGGATAGTTTAACACCCAGTGGTTAACAAACTACCATAAAACCCAAACCTTTCATAGTTATTTGAAGCTCAGGACAATATTTGCAATATGACTAATAAAATTTCGTTTTTCTAGATAAATGCCAATAGAATGACAATATTTTTTTTTTTCAAATTAACACAAAAATTGATAAAAATGCAAAATATGCACCCGTTCCGTGAAATATGCAGCAGAAGGCAAATATATGCAAATATGCAATTTTTTTATAGCTGTATTCATTTTTAATTAGCATGATTCGTTCACATATTAAATATCAAGACTTATATGCAAAAAATAACGGATATGCAAATTTCATAAAATCCGCTCTCTACTCAGAACCATCAAAAAACATTGAAATATAGTTCAAATTCAATAAAAATCGACAAAAATACAGTTTCTAGCTAAAATTTGATGGTTTCGTTGCACTTTCCGAGCCCGTAGGGTATCTGAGTGGCTTAAAAGTACAAGAAAACACTTCAAAAGTGACGTTTCTGAAGAATTTTAACAGTTTTCTTGTATCTACGAACGCCAGAATGCATAAAATTGACCTAAACGTCTCCTTTTCCTATTCTGAGTCGATTCTGCATGCTTTAAGTGTGTTTGGTGGCTCAGAACCATCAAAAAACGTTGAAATATAGTTCAAACTCAATAAAAATCGGCAAAAATACAGTTTCTAGCTAAAATTTGATGGTTTCGTTGCACTTTCCGAGCCCGTAGGGTATCTGAGTGGCTTAAAAGTACAAGAAAACACTTCAAAAGTGACGTTTCTGAAGAATTTTAACAGTTTTCTTGTATCTACGAACGCCAGAATGCATAAAATTGACCTAAACGTCTCCTTTTCCTATTCTGAGTCGATTCTGCATGCTTCAAGTGTGTTTGGTGGCTCAGAACCATCAAAAAACGTTGAAATATAGTTCAAATTCAATAAAAATCGACAAAAATACAGTTTCTAGCTAAAATTTGATGGTTTCGTTGCACTTTCCGAGCCCGTAGGGTATCTGAGTGGCTTAAAAGTACAAGAAAACACTTCAAAAGTGACGTTTCTGAAGAATTTTAACAGTTTTCTTGTATCTACGAACGCCAGAATGCATAAAATTGACCTAAACGTCTCCTTTTCCTATTCTGAGTCGATTCTGCATGCTTTAAGTGTGTTTGGTGGCTCAGAACCATCAAAAAACGTTGAAATATAGTTCAAATTCAATAAAAATCGACAAAAATACAGTTTCTAGCTAAAATTTGATGGTTTCGTTGCACTTTCCGAGCCCGTAGGGTATCTGAGTGGCTTAAAAGTACAAGAAAACACTTCAAAAGTGACGTTTCTGAAGAATTTTAACAGTTTTCTTGTATCTACGAACGCCAGAATGCATAAAATTGACCTAAACGTCTCCTTTTCCTATTCTGAGTCGATTCTGCATGCTTTAAGTGTGTTTGGTGGCTCAGAACCATCAAAAAACGTTGAAATTTAGTTCAAATTCAATAAAAATCGACAAAAATACAGTTTCTAGCTAAAATTTGATGGTTTCGTTGCACTTTCCGAGCCCGTAGGGTATCTGAGTGGCTTAAAAGTACAACAAAACACTTCAAAAGTGACGTTTCTGAAGAATTTTAACAGTTTTCTTGTATCTACGAACGCCAGAATGCATAAAATTGACCTAAACGTCTCCTTTTCCTATTCTGAGTCGATTCTGCATGCTTTAAGTGTGTTTGGTGGCTCAGAACCATCAAAAAACGTTGAAATATAGTTCAAATTCAATAAAAATCGACAAAAATACAGTTTCTAGCTAAAATTTGATGGTTTCGTTGCACTTTCCGAGCCCGTAGGGTATCTGAGTGGCTTAAAAGTACAAGAAAACACTTCAAAAGTGACGTTTCTGAAGAATTTTAACAGTTTTCTTGTATCTACGAACGCCAGAATGCATAAAATTGACCTAAACGTCTCCTTTTCCTATTCTGAGTCGATTCTGCATGCTTTAAGTGTGTTTGGTGGCTCAGAACCATCAAAAAACGTTGAAATAT
This sequence comes from Zophobas morio, assembly GCF_036711695.1. Classification (NCBI taxonomy): domain Eukaryota; kingdom Metazoa; phylum Arthropoda; class Insecta; order Coleoptera; family Tenebrionidae; genus Zophobas; species Zophobas morio. Next base: position 31,737 of record NW_026972938.1, read on the forward strand.
AGTTCAAATTCAATAAAAATCGACAAAAATACAGTTTCTAGCTAAAATTTGATGGTTTCGTTGCACTTTCCGAGCCCGTAGGGTATCTGAGTGGCTTAAAAGTACAAGAAAACACTTCAAAAGTGACGTTTCTGAAGAATTTTAACAGTTTTCTTGTATCTACGAACGCCAGAATGCATAAAATTGACCTAAACGTCTCCTTTTCCTATTCTGAGCCGATTCTGCATGCTTTAAGTGTGTTTGGTGGCTCAGAACCATCAAAAAACGTTGAAATATAGTTCAAATTCAATAAAAATCGACAAAAATACAGTTTCTAGCTAAAATTTGATGGTTTCGTTGCACTTTCCGAGCCCGTAGGGTATCTGAGTGGCTTAAAAGTACAAGAAAACACTTCAAAAGTGACGTTTCTGAAGAATTTTAACAGTTTTCTTGTATCTACGAACGCCAGAATGCATAAAATTGACCTAAACGTCTCCTTTTCCTATTCTGAGTCGATTCTGCATGCTTTAAGTGTGTTTGGTGGTTCAGAACCATCAAAAAACGTTGAAATATAGTTCAAATTCAATAAAAATCGACAAAAATACAGTTTCTAGCTAAAATTTGATGGTTTCGTTGCACTTTCCGAGCCCGTAGGGTATCTGAGTGGCTTAAAAGTACAAGAAAACACTTCAAAAGTGACGTTTCTGAAGAATTTTAACAGTTTTCTTGTATCTACGAACGCCAGAATGCATAAAATTGACCTAAACGTCTCCTTTTCCTATTCTGAGTCGATTCTGCATGCTTTAAGTGTGTTTGGTGGCTCAGAACCATCAAAAAACGTTGAAATATAGTTCAAATTCAATAAAAATCGACAAAAATACAGTTTCTAGCTAAAATTTGATGGTTTCGTTGCACTTTCCGAGCCCGTAGGGTATCTGAGTGGCTTAAAAGTACAAGAAAACACTTCAAAAGTGACGTTTCTGAAGAATTTTAACAGTTTTCTTGTATCTACGAACGCCAGAATGCATAAAATTGGCCTAAACGTCTCCTTTTCCTATTCTGAGTCGATTCTGCATGCTTTAAGTGTGTTTGGTGGCTCAGAACCATCAAAAAACGTTGAAATATAGTTCAAATTCAATAAAAATCGACAAAAATACAGTTTCTAGCTAAAATTTGATGGTTTCGTTGCACTTTCCGAGCCCATAGGGTATCTGAGTGGCTTAAAAGTACAAGAAAACACTTCAAAAGTGACGTTTCTGAAGAATTTTAACAGTTTTCTTGTATCTACGAACGCCAGAATGCATAAAATTGACCTAAACGTCTCCTTTTCCTATTCTGAGTCGATTCTGCATGCTTTAAGTGTGTTTGGTGGCTCAGAACCATCAAAAAACGTTGAAATATAGTTCAAATTCAATAAAAATCGACAAAAATACAGTTTCTAGCTAAAATTTGATGGTTTCGTTGCACTTTCCGAGCCCGTAGGGTATCTGAGTGGCTTAAAAGTACAAGAAAACACTTCAAAAGTGACGTTTCTGAAGAATTTTAACAGTTTTCTTGTATCTACGAACGCCAGAATGCATAAAATTGACCTAAACGTCTCCTTTTCCTATTCTGAGTCGATTCTGCATGCTTTAAGTGTGTTTGGTGGCTCAGAACCATCAAAAAACGTTGAAATATAGTTCAAATTCAATAAAAATCGACAAAAATACAGTTTCTAGCTAAAATTTGATGGTTTCGTTGCACTTTCCGAGCCCGTAGGGTATCTGAGAATCGACTCAGAATAGGAAAAGGAGACGTTTAGGTCAATTTTATGCATTCTGGCGTTCGTAGATACAAGAAAACTGTTAAAATTCTTCAGAAACGTCACTTTTGAAGTGTTTTCTTGTACTTTTAAGCCACTCAGAAACCCTACGGGCTCGGAAAGTGCAACGAAACCATCAAATTTTAGCTAGAAACTGTATTTTTGTCGATTTTTATTGAATTTGAACTATATTTCAACGTTTTTTGATGGTTTTGAGCCACCAAACACACTTAAAGCATGCAGAATCGACTCAGAATAGGAAAAGGAGACGTTTAGGTCAATTTTATACATTCTGGCGTTCGTAGATACAAGAAAACTGTTAAAATTCTTCAGAAACGTCACTTTTGAAGTGTTTTCTTGTACTTTTAAGCCACTCAGATACCCTACGGGCTCGGAAAGTGCAACGAAACCATCAAATTTTAGCTAGAAACTGTATTTTTGTCGATTTTTATTGAATTTGAACTATATTTCAACGTTTTTTGATGGTTCTGAGCCACCAAACACACTTAAAGCATGCAGAATCGACTCAGAATAGGAAAAGGAGACGTTTAGGTCAATTTTATGCATTCTGGCGTTCGTAGATACAAGAAAACTGTTAAAATTCTTCAGAAACGTCACTTTTGAAGTGTTTTCTTGTACTTTTAAGCCACTCAGATACCCTACGGGCTCGGAAAGTGCAACGAAACCATCAAATTTTAGCTAGAAACTGTATTTTTGTCGATTTTTATTGAATTTGAACTATATTTCAACGTTTTTTGATGGTTCTGAGCCACCAAACACACTTAAAGCATGCAGAATCGACTCAGAATAGGAAAAGGAGACGTTTAGGTCAATTTTATGCATTCTGGCGTTCGTAGATACAAGAAAACTGTTAAAATTCTTCAGAAACGTCACTTTTGAAGTGTTTTCTTGTACTTTTAAGCCACTCAGATACCCTACGGGCTCGGAAAGTGCAACGAAACCATCAAATTTTAGCTAGAAACTGTATTTTTGTCGATTTTTATTGAATTTGAACTATATTTCAACGTTTTTTGATGGTTCTGAGCCACCAAACACACTTAAAGCATGCAGAATCGACTCAGAATAGGAAAAGGAGATGTTTAGGTCAATTTTATGCATTCTGGCGTTCGTAGATACAAGAAAACTGTTAAAATTCTTCAGAAACGTCACTTTTGAAGTGTTTTCTTGTACTTTTAAGCCACTCAGATACCCTACGGGCTCGAAAAGTGCAACGAAACCATCAAGTTTTAGCTAGAAACTGTATTTTTGTCGATTTTTATTGAATTTGAACTATATTTCAACGTTTTTTGATGGTTCTGAGCCACCAAACACACTTAAAGCATGCAGAATCGACTCAAAATAGGAAAAGGAGACGTTTAGGTCAATTTTATGCATTCTGGCGTTCGTAGATACAAGAAAACTGTTAAAATTCTTCAGAAACGTCACTTTTGAAGTGTTTTCTTGTACTTTTAAGCCACTCAGATACCCTACGGGCTCGGAATGTGCAACGAAACCATCAAATTTTAGCTAGAAACTGTATTTTTGTCGATTTTTATTGAATTTGAACTATATTTCAACGTTTTTTGATGGTTCTGAGCCACCAAACACACTTAAAGCATGCAGAATTGACTCAGAATAGGAAAAGGAGACGTTTAGGTCAATTTTATGCATTCTGGCGTTCGTAGATACAAGAAAACTGTTAAAATTCTTCAGAAACGTCACTTTTGAAGTGTTTTCTTGTACTTTTAAGCCACTCAGATACGTTACGGGCTCGGAAAGTGCAACGAAACCATCAAATTTTAGCTAGAAACTGTATTTTTGTCGATTTTTATTGAATTTGAACTATATTTCAACGTTTTTTGATGGTTCTGAGCCACCAAACACACTTAAAGCATGCAGAATCGACTCAGAATAGGAAAAGGAGACGTTTAGGTCAATTTTATGCATTCTGGCGTTCGTAGATACAAGAAAACTGTTAAAATTCTTCAGAAACGTCACTTTTGAAGTGTTTTCTTGTACTTTTAAGCCACTCAGATACCCTACGGGCTCGGAAAGTGCAACGAAACCATCAAATTTTAGCTAGAAACTGTATTTTTGTCGATTTTTATTGAATTTGAACCATATTTCAACGTTTTTTGATGGTTTTGAGCCACCAAACACACTTAAAGCATGCAGAATCGACTCAGAATAGGAAAAGGAGACGTTTAGGTCAATTTTATGCATTCTGGCGTTCGTAGATACAAGAAAACTGTTAAAATTCTTCAGAAACGTCACTTTTGAAGTGTTTTCTTGTACTTTTAAGCCACTCAGATACCCTACGGGCTCGGAAAGTGCAACGAAACCATCAAATTTTAGGTAGAAACTGTATTTTTGTCGATTTTTATTGAATTTGAACTATATTTCAACGTTTTTTGATGGTTCTGAGCCACCAAACACACTTAAAGCATGCAGAATCGACTCAGAATAGGAAAAGGAGACGTTTAGGTCAATTTTATGCATTCTGGCGTTCGTAGATACAAGAAAACTGTTAAAATTCTTCAGAAACGTCACTTTTGAAGTGTTTTCTTGTACTTTTAAGCCACTCAGATACCCTACGGGCTCGGAAAGTGCAACGAAACCATCAAATTTTAGCTAGAAACTGTATTTTTGTCGATTTTTATTGAATTTGAACTATATTTCAACGTTTTTTGATGGTTCTGAGCCACCAAACACACTTAAAGCATGCAGAATCGACTCAGAATAGGAAAAGGAGACGTTTAGGTCAATTTTATGCATTCTGGCGTTCGTAGATACAAGCAAACTGTTAAAATTCTTCAGAAGCGTCACTTTTGAAGTGTTTTCTTGTCCTTTTAAGCCACTCAGATACCCTACGGGCTCGGAAAGTGCAACGAAACCATCAAATTTTAGCTAGAAACTGTATTTTTGTCGATTTTTATTGAATTTGAACTATATTTCAACGTTTTTTGATGGTTCTGAGCCACCAAACACACTTAAAGCATGCAGAATCGACTCAGAATAGGAAAAGGAGACGTTTAGGTCAATTTTATGCATTCTGGCGTTCGTAGATACAAGAAAACTGTTAAAATTCTTCAGAAACGTCACTTTTGAAGTGTTTTCTTGTACTTTTAAGCCACTCAGATACCCTACGGGCTCGGAAAGTGCAACGAAACCATCAAATTTTAGCTAGAAACTGTATTTTTGTCGATTTTTATTGAATTTGAACTATATTTCAGTTTTTTGATGGTTCTGAGCCACCATACACACTTAAAGCATGCAGAATCGACTCAGAATAGGAAAAGGAGACGTTTAGGTCAATTTTATGCATTCTGGCGTTCGTAGATACAAGAAAACTGTTAAAATTCTTCAGAAACGTCACTTTTGAAGTGTTTTCTTGTACTTTTAAGCCACTCAGATACCCTACGGGCTCGGAAAGTGCAACGAAACCATCAAATTTTAGCTAGAAACTGTATTTTTGTCGATTTTTATTGAATTTGAACTATATTTCAACGTTTTTTGATGGTTCTGAGCCACCAAACACACTTAAAGCATGCAGAATCGACTCAGAATAGGAAAAGGAGACGTTTAGGTCAATTTTATGAATTCTGGCGTTCGTAGATACAAGAAAACTGTTAAAATTCTTCAGAAACGTCACTTTTGAAGTGTTTTCTTGTACTTTTAAGCCACTCAGATACCCAACGGGCTCGGAAAGTGCAACGAAACCATCAAATTTTAGCTAGAAACTGTATTTTTGTCGATTTTTATTGAATTTGAACTATATTTCAACGTTTTTTGATGGTTCTGAGCCACCAAACACACTTAAAGCATGCAGAATCGACTCAGAATAGGAAAAGGAGACGTTTAGGTCAATTTTATGCATTCTGGCGTTCGTAGATACAAGAAAACTGTTAAAATTCTTCAGAAACGTCAATTTTGAAGTGTTTTCTTGTACTTTTAAGCCACTCAGATACCCTACGGGCTCGGAAAGTGCAACGAAACCATCAAATTTTAGCTAGAAACTGTATTTTTGTCGATTTTTATTGAATTTGAACTATATTTCAACGTTTTTTGATGGTTCTGAGCCACCAAACACACTTAAAGCATGCAGAATCGACTCAGAATAGGAAAAGGAGACGTTTAGGTCAATTTTATGCATTCTGGCGTTCGTAGATACAAGAAAACTGTTAAAATTCTTCAGAAACGTCACTTTTGAATTGTTTTCTTGTACTTTTAAGCCACTCAGATACACTATGGGCTCGGAAAGTGCAACGAAACCATCAAATTTTAGCTAGAAACTGTATTTTTGTCTATGTTTATTGAATTTGAACTATATTTCAACGTTTTTTGATGGTTCTGAGCCACCAAACACACTTAAAGCATGCAAAATCGACTCAGAATAGGAAAAGGAGACGTTTAGGTCAATTTTATGCATTCTGGCGTTCGTAGATACAAGAAAACTGTTAAAATTGTTCAGAAACGTCACTTTTGAAGTGTTTTCTTGTACTTTTAAACCACTCAGATACCCTACGGGCTCGGAAAGTGCAACGAAACCATCAAATTTTAGCTAGAAACTGTATTTTTGTCGATTTTTATTGAATTTGAACTATATTTCAACGTTTTTTGATGGTTCTGAGCCACCAAACACACTTAAAGCATGCAGAATCGACTCAGAATAGGAAAAGGAGACGTTTAGGTCAATTTTATGCATTCTGGCGTTCGTAGATACAAGAAAACTGAAAAAATTCTTCAGAAACGTCACTTTTGAAGTGTTTTCTTGTACTTTTAAGCCACTCAGATACCCTACGGGCTCGGAAAGTGCAACGAAACCATCAAATTTTAGCTAGAAACTGTATTTTTGTCGATTTTTATTGAATTTGAACTATATTTCAACGTTTTTTGATGGTTCTGAGCCACCAAACACACTTAAAGCATGCAGAATCGACTCAGAATAGGAAAAGGAGACGTTTAGGTCAATTTTATGCATTCTGGCGTTCGTAGATACAAGAAAACTGTTAAAATTCTTCAGAAACGTCACTTTTGAAGTGTTTTCTTGTACTTTTAAGCCACTCAGATACCCTACGGGCTCGGAAAGTGCAACGAAACCATCAAATTTTAGCTAGAAACTGTATTTTTGTCGATTTTTATTGAATTTGAACTATATTTCAACGTTTTTTGATGGTTCTGAGCCACCAAACACACTTAAAGCATGCAGAATCGACTCAGAATAGGAAAAGGAGACGTTTAGGTCAATTTTATGCATTCTGGCGTTCGTAGATACAAGAAAACTGTTAAAATTCTTCAGAAACGTCACTTTTGAAGTGTTTTCTTGTACTTTTAAGCCACTCAGATACCCTACGGGCTCGGAAAGTGCAACGAAACCATCAAATTTTAGCTAGAAACTGTATTTTTGTCGATTTTTATTGAATTTGAACTATATTTCAACGTTTTTTGATGGTTCTGAGCCACCAAACACACTTAAAGCATGCAGAATCGACTCAGAATAGGAAAAGGAGACGTTTAGGTCAATTTTATGCATTCTGGCGTTCGTAGATACAAGAAAACTGTTAAAATTCTTCAGAAACGTCACTTTTGAAGTGTTTTCTTGTACTTTTAAGCCACTCAGATACCCTACGGGCTCGGAAAGTGCAACGAAACCATCAAATTTTAGCTAGGAACTGTATTTTTGTCGATTTTTATTGAATTTGAACTATATTTCAACGTTTTTTGATGGTTCTGAGCCACCAAACACACTTAAAGCATGCAGAATCGACTCAGAATAGGAAAAGGAGACGTTTAGGTCAATTTTATGCATTCTGGCGTTCGTAGATACAAGAAAACTGTTAAAATTCTTCAGAAACGTCACTTTTGAAGTGTTTTCTTGTACTTTTAAGCCACTCAGATACCCTACGGGCTCGGAAAGTGCAACGAAACCATCAAATTTTAGCTAGAAACTGTATTTTTGTCGATTTTTATTGAATTTGAACTATATTTCAACGTTTTTTGATGGTTCTGAGCCACCAAACACACTTAAAGCATGCAGAATCGACTCAGAATAGGAAAAGGAGACGTTTAGGTCAATTTTATGCATTCTGGCGTTCGTAGATACAAGAAAACTGTTAAAATTCTTCAGAAACGTCACTTTTGAAGTGTTTTCTTGTACTTTTAAGCCACTCAGATACCCTACGGGCTCGGAAAGTGCAACGAAACCATCAAATTTTAGCTAGAAACTGTATTTTTGTCGATTTTTATTGAATTTGAACTATATTTCAACGTTTTTTGATGGTTCTGAGCCACCAAACACACTTAAAGCATGCAAAATCGACTCAGAATAGGAAAAGGAGACGTTTAGGTCAATTTTATGCATTCTGGCGCTCGTAGATACAAGAAAACTGTTAAAATTCTTCAGAAACGTCACTTTTGAAGTGTTTTCTTGTACTTTTAAGCCACTCAGATACCCTACGGGCTCGGAAAGTGCAACGAAACCATCAAATTTTAGCTAGAAACTGTATTTTTGTCGATTTTTATTGAATTTGAACTATATTTCAACGTTTTTTGATGGTTCTGAGCCACCAAACACACTTAAAGCATGCAGAATCGACTCAGAATAGGAAAAGGAGACGTTTAGGTCAATTTTATGCATTCTGGCGTTCGTAGATACAAGAAAACTGTTAAAATTCTTCAGAAACGTCACTTTTGAAGTGTTTTCTTGTACTTTTAAGCCACTCAGATACCCTACGGGCTCGGAAAGTGCAACGAAACCATCAAATTTTAGCTAGAAACTGTATTTTTATCGATTTTTATTGAATTTGAACTATATTTCAACGTTTTTTGATGGTTCTGAGTCACCAAACACACTTAAAGCATGCAGAATCGACTCAGAATAGGAAAAGGAGACGTTTAGGTCAATTTTATGCATTCTGGCGTTCGTAGATACAAGAAAACTGTTAAAATTCTTCAGAAACGTCACTTTTGAAGTGTTTTCTTGTACTTTTAAGCCACTCAGATACCCTACGGGCTCGGAAAGTGCAACGAAACCATCAAATTTTAGCTAGAAACTGTATTTTTGTCGATTTTTATTGAATTTGAACTATATTTCAACGTTTTTTGATGGTTCTGAGCCACCAAACACACTTAAAGCATGCAGAATCGACTCAGAATAGGAAAAGGAGACGTTTAGGTCAATTTTATGCATTCTGGCGTTCGTAGATACAAGAAAACTGTTAAAATTCTTCAGAAACGTCACTTTTGAAGTGTTTTCTTGTACTTTTAAGCCACTCAGATACCCTACGGGCTCGGAAAGTGCAACGAAACCATCAAATTTTAGCTAGAAACTGTATTTTTATCGATTTTTATTGAATTTGAACTATATTTCAACGTTTTTTGATGGTTCTGAGTCACCAAACACACTTAAAGCATGCAGAATCGACTCAGAATAGGAAAAGGAGACGTTTAGGTCAATTTTATGCATTCTGGCGTTCGTAGATACAAGAAAACTGTTAAAATTCTTCAGAAACGTCACTTTTGAAGTGTTTTCTTGTACTTTTAAGCCACTCAGATACCCTACGGGCTCGGAAAGTGCAACGAAACCATCAAATTTTAGCTAGAAACTGTATTTTTGTCGATTTTTATTGAATTTGAACTATATTTCAACGTTTTTTGATGGTTCTGAGCCACCAAACACACTTAAAGCATGCAGAATCGACTCAGAATAGGAAAAGGAGACGTTTAGGTCAATTTTATGCATTCTGGCGTTCGTAGATACAAGAAAACTGTTAAAATTCTTCAGAAACGTCACTTTTGAAGTGTTTTCTTGTACTTTTAAGCCACTCAGATACCCTACGGGCTCGGAAAGTGCAACGAAACCATCAAATTTTAGCTAGAAACTGTATTTTTGTCGATTTTTATTGAATTTGAACTATATTTCAACGTTTTTTGATGGTTCTGAGCCACCAAACACACTTAAAGCATGCAGAATCGACTCACAATAGGAAAAGGAGACGTTTAGGTCAATTTTATGCATTCTGGCGTTCGTAGATACAAGAAAACTGTTAAAATTCTTCAGAAACGTCACTTTTGAATTGTTTTCTTGTACTTTTAAGCCACTCAGATACCCTATGGGCTCGGAAAGTGCAACGAAACCATCAAATTTTAGCTAGAAACTGTATTTTTGTCGATGTTTATTGAATTTGAACTATATTTCAACGTTTTTTGATGGTTCTGAGCCACCAAACACACTTAAAGCATGCAAAATCGACTCAGAATAGGAAAGGGAGACGTTTAGGTCAATTTTATGCATTCTGGCGTTCGTAGATACAAGAAAACTGTTAAAATTGTTCAGAAACGTCACTTTTGAAGTGTTTTCTTGTACTTTTAAGCCACTCAGATACCCTACGGGCTCGGAAAGTGCAACGAAACCATCAAATTTTAGCTAGAAACTGTATTTTTTGTCGATTTTTATTGAATTTGAACTATATTTCAACGTTTTTTGATGGTTCTGAGCCACCAAACACACTTAAAGCATGCAGAATCGACTCAGAATAGGAAAAGGAGACGTTTAGGTCAATTTTATGCATTCTGGCGTTCGTAGATACAAGAAAACTGTTAAAATTCTTCAGAAACGTCACTTTTGAAGTGTTTTCTTGTACTTTTAAGCCACTCAGATACCCTACGGGCTCGGAAAGTGCAACGAAACCATCAAATTTTAGCTAGAAACTGTATTTTTGTCGATTTTTATTGAATTTGAACTATATTTCAACGTTTTTTGATGGTTCTGAGCCACCAAACACACTTAAAGCATGCAGAATCGACTCAGAATAGGAAAAGGAGACGTTTAGGTCAATTTTATGCATTCTGGCGTTCGTAGATACAAGAAAACTGTTAAAATTCTTCAGAAACGTCACTTTTGAAGTGTTTTCTTGTACTTTTAAGCCACTCAGATACCCTACGGGCTCGGAAAGTGCAACGAAACCATCAAATTTTAGCTAGAAACTGTATTTTTGTCGATTTTTATTGAATTTGAACTATATTTCAACGTTTTTTGATGGTTCTGAGCCACCAAACACACTTAAAGCATGCAGAATCGACTCAGAATAGGAAAAGGAGACGTTTAGGTCAATTTTATGCATTCTGGCGTTCGTAGATACAAGAAAACTGTTAAAATTCTTCAGAAACGTCACTTTTGAAGTGTTTTCTTGTACTTTTAAGCCACTCAGATACCCTACGGGCTCGGAAAGTGCAACGAAACCATCAAATTTTAGCTAGGAACTGTATTTTTGTCGATTTTTATTGAATTTGAACTATATTTCAACGTTTTTTTGATGGTTCTGAGCCACCAAACACACTTAAAGCATGCAGAATCGACTCAGAATAGGAAAAGGAGACGTTTAGGTCAATTTTATGCATTCTGGCGTTCGTAGATACAAGAAAACTGTTAAAATTCTTCAGAAACGTCACTTTTGAAGTGTTTTCTTGTACTTTTAAGCCACTCAGATACCCTACGGGCTCGGAAAGTGCAACGAAACCATCAAATTTTAGCTAGAAACTGTATTTTTGTCGATTTTTATTGAATTTGAACTATATTTCAACGTTTTTTGATGGTTCTGAGCCACCAAACACACTTAAAGCATGCAGAATCGACTCAGAATAGGAAAAGGAGACGTTTAGGTCAATTTTATGCATTCTGGCGTTCGTAGATACAAGAAAACTGTTAAAATTCTTCAGAAACGTCACTTTTGAAGTGTTTTCTTGTACTTTTAAGCCACTCAGATACCCTACGGGCTCGGAAAGTGCAACGAAACCATCAAATTTTAGCTAGAAACTGTATTTTTGTCGATTTTTATTGAATTTGAACTATATTTCAACGTTTTTTGATGGTTCTGAGCCACCAAACACACTTAAAGCATGCAAAATCGACTCAGAATAGGAAAAGGAGACGTTTAGGTCAATTTTATGCATTCTGGCGCTCGTAGATACAAGAAAACTGTTAAAATTCTTCAGAAACGTCACTTTTGAAGTGTTTTCTTGTACTTTTAAGCCACTCAGATACCCTACGGGCTCGGAAAGTGCAACGAAACCATCAAATTTTAGCTAGAAACTGTATTTTTGTCGATTTTTATTGAATTTGAACTATATTTCAACGTTTTTTGATGGTTCTGAGCCACCAAACACACTTAAAGCATGCAGAATCGACTCAGAATAGGAAAAGGAGACGTTTAGGTCAATTTTATGCATTCTGGCGTTCGTAGATACAAGAAAACTGTTAAAATTCTTCAGAAACGTCACTTTTGAAGTGTTTTCTTGTACTTTTAAGCCACTCAGATACCCTACGGGCTCGGAAAGTGCAACGAAACCATCAAATTTTAGCTAGAAACTGTATTTTTGTCGATTTTTATTGAATTTGAACTATATTTCAACGTTTTTTGATGGTTCTGAGCCACCAAACACACTTAAAGCATGCAGAATCGACTCAGAATAGGAAAAGGAGACGTTTAGGTCAATTTTATGCATTCTGGCGTTCGTAGATACAAGAAAACTGTTAAAATTCTTCAGAAACGTCACTTTTGAAGTGTTTTCTTGTACTTTTAAGCCACTCAGATACCCTACGGGCTCGGAAAGTGCAACGAAACCATCAAATTTTAGCTAGGAACTGTATTTTTGTCGATTTTTATTGAATTTGAACTATATTTCAACGTTTTTTGATGGTTCTGAGCCACCAAACACACTTAAGGCATGCAGAATCGACTCAGAATAGGAAAAGGAGACGTTTAGGTCAATTTTATGCATTCTGGCGTTCGTAGATACAAGAAAACTGTTAAAATTCTTCAGAAACGTCACTTTTGAAGTGTTTTCTTGTACTTTTAAGCCACTCAGATACCCTACGGGCTCGGAAAGTGCAACGAAACCATCAAATTTTAGCTAGAAACTGTATTTTTGTCGATTTTTATTGAATTTGAACTATATTTCAACGTTTTTTGATGGTTCTGAGCCACCAAACACACTTAAAGCATGCAGAATCGACTCAGAATAGGAAAAGGAGACGTTTAGGTCAATTTTATGCATTCTGGCTTTCGTAGATACAAGAAAACTGTTAAAATTCTTCAGAAACGTCACTTTTGAAGTGTTTTCTTGTACTTTTAAGCCACTCAGATACCCTACGGGCTCGGAAAGTGCAACGAAACCATCAAATTTTAGCTAGAAACTGTATTTTTGTCGATTTTTATTGAATTTGAACTATATTTCAACGTTTTTTGATGGTTCTGAGCCACCAAACACACTTAAAGCATGCAAAATCGACTCAGAATAGGAAAAGGAGACGTTTAGGTCAATTTTATGCATTCTGGCGCTCGTAGATACAAGAAAACTGTTAAAATTCTTCAGAAACGTCACTTTTGAAGTGTTTTCTTGTACTTTTAAGCCACTCAGATACCCTACGGGCTCGGAAAGTGCAACGAAACCATCAAATTTTAGCTAGAAACTGTATTTTTGTCGATTTTCATTGAATTTGAACTATATTTCAACGTTTTTTGATGGTTCTGAGCCACCAAACACACTTAAAGCATGCAGAATCGACTCAGAATAGGAAAAGGAGACGTTTAGGTCAATTTTATGCATTCTGGCGTTCGTAGATACAAGAAAACTGTTAAAATTCTTCAGAAACGTCACTTTTGAAGTGTTTTCTTGTACTTTTAAGCCACTCAGATACCCTACGGGCTCGGAAAGTGCAACGAAACCATCAAATTTTAGCTAGAAACTGTATTTTTATCGATTTTTATTGAATTTGAACTATATTTCAACGTTTTTTGATGGTTCTGAGTCACCAAACACACTTAAAGCATGCAGAATCGACTCAGAATAGGAAAAGGAGACGTTTAGGTCAATTTTATGCATTCTGGCGTTCGTAGATACAAGAAAACTGTTAAAATTCTTCAGAAACGTCACTTTTGAAGTGTTTTCTTGTACTTTTAAGCCACTCAGATACCCTACGGGCTCGGAAAGTGCAACGAAACCATCAAATTTTAGCTAGAAACTGTATTTTTGTCGATTTTTATTGAATTTGAACTATATTTCAACGTTTTTTTGATGGTTCTGAGCCACCAAACACACTTAAAGCATGCAGAATCGACTCAGAATAGGAAAAGGAGACGTTTAGGTCAATTTTATGCATTCTGGCGTTCGTAGATACAAGAAAACTGTTAAAATTCTTCAGAAACGTCACTTTTGAAGTGTTTTCTTGTACTTTTAAGCCACTCAGATATCCTACGGGCTCGGAAAGTGCAACGAAACCATCAAATTTTAGCTAGAAACTGTATTTTTGTCGATTTTTATTGAATTTGAACTATATTTCAACGTTTTTTGATGGTTCTGAGCCACCAAACACACTTAAAGCATGCAGAATCGACTCAGAATAGGAAAAGGAGACGTTTAGGTCAATTTTATGCATTCTGGCGTTCGTAGATACAAGAAAACTGTTAAAATTCTTCAGAAACGTCACTTTTGAAGTGTTTTCTTGTACTTTTAAGCCACTCAGATACCCTACGGGCTCGGAAAGTGCAACGAAACCATCAAATTTTAGCTAGAAACTGTATTTTTGTCGATTTTTATTGAATTTGAACTATATTTCAACGTTTTTTGATGGTTCTGAGCCACCAAACACACTTAAAGCATGCAGAAACGACTCAGAATAGGAAAAGGAGACGTTTAGGTCAATTGTATGCATTCTGGCGTTCGTAGATACAAGAAAACTGATAAAATTCTCCAGAAACGTCACTTTTGAAGTGTTTTCTTGTACTTTTAAGCCACTCAGATACCCTACGGGCTCGGAAAGTGCAACGAAACCATCAAATTTTAGCGAGAAACTGTATTTCTGTCGATTTTTATTGAATTTGAACTATATTTCAACGTTTTTTGATGGTTCTGAGCCACCAAACACACTTAAAGCATGCAGAATCGACTCAGAATAGGAAAAGGAGACGTTTAGGTCAATTTTATGCATTCTGGCGTTCGTAGATACAAGAAAACTGTTAAAATTCTTCAGAAACGTCACTTCTGAAGTGTTTTCTTGTACTTTTAAGCCACTCAGATATCCAACGGGCTCGGAAAGTGCAACGAAACCATCAAATTTTAGCTAGAAACTGTATTTTTGTCGATTTTTATTGAATTTGAACTATATTTCAACGTTTTTTGATGGTTCTGAGCCACCAAACACACTTAAAGCATGCAGAATCGACTCAGAATAGGAAAAGGAGACGTTTAGGTCAATTTTATGCATTCTGGCGTTCGTAGATACAAGAAAACTGTTAAAATTTTTCAGAAACTTCACTTTTGAAGTGTTTTCTTGTACTTTTAAGCCACTCAGATACCCAACGGGCTCGGAAAGTGCAACGAAACCATCAAATTTTAGCTAGAAACTGTATTTTTGTCGATTTTTATTGAATTTGAACTATATTTCAACGTTTTTTGATGGTTCTGAGCCACCAAACACACTTAAAGCATGCAGAATCGACTCAGAATAGGAAAAGGAGACGTTTAGGTCAATTGTATGCATTCTGGCGTTCGTAGATACAAGAAAACTAATAAAATTCTCCAGAAACGTCACTTTTGAAGTGTTTTCTTGTACTTTTAAGCCACTCAGATACCCTACGGGCTCGGAAAGTGCAACGAAACCATCAAATTTTAGCTAGAAACTGTATTTCTGTCGATTTTTATTGAATTTGAACTATATTTCAACGTTTTTTGATGGTTCTGAGCCACCAAACACACTTAAAGCATGCAGAATCGACTCAGAATAGGAAAAGGAGACGTTTAGGTCAATTTTATGCATTCTGGCGTTCGTAGATACAAGAAAACTGTTAAAATTCTTCAGAAACGTCACTTTTGAAGTGTTTTCTTGTACTTTTAAGCCACTCAGATACCCTACGGGCTCGGAAAGTGCAACGAAACCATCAAATTTTAGCTAGGTACTGTATTTTTGTCGATTTTTATTGAATTTGAACTATATTTCAACGTTTTTTGATGGTTCTGAGCCACCAAACACACTTAAAGCATGCAGAATCGACTCAGAATAGGAAAAGGAGACGTTTAGGTCAATTTTATGCATTCTGGCGTTCGTAGATACAAGAAAACTGTTAAAATTCTTCAGAAACGTCACTTTTGAAGTGTTTTCTTGTACTTTTAAGCCACTCAGATACCCCCCGGGCTCGGAAAGTGCAACGAAACCATCAAATTTTAGCTAGAAACTGTATTTTTGTCGATTTTTATTGAATTTGAACTATATTTCAACGTTTTTTGATGGTTCTGAGCCACCAAACACACTTAAAGCATGCAGAATCGACTCAGAATAGGAAAAGGAGACGTTTAGGTCAATTTTATGCATTCTGGCGTTCGTAGATACAAGAAAACTGTTAAAATTCTTCAGAAACGTCACTTTTGAAGTGTTTTCTTGTACTTTTAAGCCACTCAGATACCCAACGGGCTCGGAAAGTGCAACGAAACCATCAAATTTTAGCTAGAAACTGTATTTTTGTCGATTTTTATTGAATTTGAACTATATTTCAACGTTTTTTGATGGTTCCGAGCCACCAAACACACTTAAAGCATGCAGAATCGACTCAGAATCGGAAAAGGAGACGTTTAGGTCAATTTTATGCATTCTGGCGTTCGTAGATACAAGAAAACTGTTAAAATTCTTCAGAAACGTCACTTTTGAAGTGTTTTCTTGTACTTTTAAGCCACTCAGATACCCTACGGGCTCGGAAAGTGCAACGAAACCATCAAATTTTAGCTAGAAACTGTATTTTTGTCGATTTTTATTGAATTTGAACTATATTTCAACGTTTTTTGATGGTTCTGAGCCACCAAACACACTTAAAGCATGCAGAATCGACTCAGAATAGGAAAAGGAGACGTTTAGGTCAATTTTATGCATTCTGGCGTTCGTAGATACAAGAAAACTGTTAAAATTCTTCAGAAACGTCACTTTTGAAGTGTTTTCTTGTACTTTTAAGCCACTCAGATACCCTACGGGCCCGGAAAGTGCAACGAAACCATTGTGGAAATGACTAACACCAGGTAGGGTTTCTCTATAGTTTATTTACAAACGGATATCTTACACGTGGAACAGGAGACGGTACCCATCTTCTTCGTTTCGATGTCGGCGGCAGAAGAGAGTACTTGCCGTACTCGCGCCTCCTTGTGTCCCCAGTTGGTCTCTGCGTCGGCGCCAGGCTAACCAATCACGAGTGGTGTTCGGTGAGCATATTGAGTTGCCTACTCGTAGGCGAGAGGAAGTAGTACGTGTGCGTTGTGTTGCCTACATTAACATCACAGCAACGCCACACCATCAAATTTTAGCTAGAAACTGTATTTTTGTCGATTTTTATTGAATTTGAACTATATTTCAACGTTTTTTGATGGTTCTGAGCCACCAAACACACTTAAAGCATGCAGAATCGACTCAGAATAGGAAAAGGAGACGTTTAGGTCAATTTTATGCATTCTGGCGTTCGTAGATACAAGAAAACTGTTAAAATTCTTCAGAAACGTCACTTTTGAAGTGTTTTCTTGTACTTTTAAGCCACTCAGATACCCTACGGGCTCGGAAAGTGCAACGAAACCATCAAATTTTAGCTAGAAACTGTATTTTTGTCGATTTTTATTGAATTTGAACTATATTTCAACGTTTTTTGATGGTTCTGAGCCACCAAACACACTTAAAGCATGCAGAATCGACTCAGAATAGGAAAAGGAGACGTTTAGGTCAATTTTATGCATTCTGGCGTTCGTAGATACAAGAAAACTGTTAAAATTCTTCAGAAACGTCACTTTTGAAGTGTTTTCTTGTACTTTTAAGCCACTCAGATACCCTACGGGCTCGGGAAAGTGCAACGAAACCATCAAATTTTAGCTAGAAACTGTATTTTGTCGATTTTTATTGAATTTGAACTATATTTCAACGTTTTTTGATGGTTCTGAGCCACCAAACACACTTAAAGCATGCAGAATCGACTCAGAATAGGAAAAGGAGACGTTTAGGTCAATTTTATGCATTCTGGCGTTCGTAGATACAAGAAAACTGTTAAAATCCTTCAGATACGTCACTTTTGAAGTGTTTTCTTGTACTTTTAAGCCACTCAGATACCCTACGGGCTCGGAAAGTGCAACGAAACCATCAAATTTTACCTAGAAACTGTATTTTTGTCGATTTTTATTGAATTTGAACTATATTTCAACGTTTTTTGATGGTTCTGAGCCACCAAACACACTTAAAGCATGCAGAATCGACTCAGAATAGGAAAAGGAGACGTTTAGGTCAAATTTATGCATTCTGGCGTTCGTAGATACAAGAAAACTGTTAAAATTCTTCAGAAACGTCACTTTTGAAGTGTTTTCTTGTACTTTTAAGCCACTCAGATACCCTAAGGGCTCGGAAAGTGCAACGAAACCATCAAATTTTAGCTAGAAACTGTATTTTTGTCGATTTTTATTGAATTTGAACTATATTTCAACGTTTTTTGATGGTTCTGAGCCACCAAACACACTTAAAGCATGCAGAATCGACTCAGAATAGGAAAAGGAGACGTTTAGGTCAATTTTATGCATTCTGGCGTTCGTAGATACAAGAAAACTGTTAAAGTTCTTCAGAAACGTCACTTTTGAAGTGTTTTCTTGTACTTTTAAGCCACTCAGATACCCTACGGGCTCGGAAAGTGCAACTAAACCATCAAATTTTAGCTAGAAACTGTATTTTTGTCGATTTTTATTGAATTTGAACTATATTTCAACGTTTTTTGATGGTTCTGAGCCACCAAACACACTTAAAGCATGCAGAATCGACTCAGAATAGGAAAAGGAGACGTTTAGGTCAATTTTATGCATTCTGGCGTTCGTAGATACAAGAAAACTGTTAAAATTCTTCAGAAACGTCACTTTTGAAGTGTTTTCTTGTACTTTTAAGCCACTCAGATACCCTACGGGCTCGGAAAGTGCAACGAAACCATCAAATTTTAGCTAGAAACTGTATTTTTGTCGATTTTTATTGAATTTGAACTATATTTCAACGTTTTTTGATGGTTCTGAGCCACCAAACACACTTAAAGCATGCAGAATCGACTCAGAATAGGAAAAGGAGACGTTTAGGTCAATTTTATGCATTCTGGCGTTCGTAGATACAAGAAAACTGTAAAAATTCTTCAGAAACGTCACTTTTGAAGTGTTTTCTTGTACTTTTAAGCCACTCAGATACCCTACGGGCTCGGAAAGTGCAACGGAAACCATCAAATTTTAGCTAGAAACTGTATTTTTGTCGATTTTTATTGAATTTGAACTATATTTCAACGTTTTTTGATGGTTCTGAGCCACCAAACACACTTAAAGCATGCAGAATCGACTCAGAATAGGAAAAGGAGACGTTTAGGTCAATTTTATGCATTCTGGCGTTCGTAGATACAAGAAAACTGTTAGAATTCTTCAGAAACGTCACTTTTGAAGTGTTTTCTTGTACTTTTAAGCCACTCAGATACCTTACGGGCTCGGAAAGTGCAACGAAACCATCAAATTTTAGCTAGAAACTGTATTTTTGTCGATTTTTATTGAATTTGAACTACATTTCAACGTTTTTTGATGGTTCTGAGCCACCAAACACACTTAAAGCATGCAGAATCGACTCAGAATAGGAAAAGGAGGCGTTTAGGTCAATTTTATGCATTCTGGCGTTCGTAGATACAAGAAAACTGTTAAAATTCTTCAGAAACGTCACTTTTGAAGTGTTTTCTTGTACTTTTAAGCCACTCAGATACCCTACGGGCTCGGAAAGTGCAACGAAACCATCAAATTTTAGCTCGAAACTGTATTTTTGTCGATTTTTATTGAATTTGAACTATATTTCAACGTTTTTTGATGGTTCTGAGCCACCAAACACACTTAAAGCATGCAGAATCGACTCAGAATAGGAAAAGGAGACGTTTAGGTCAATTTTAAGCATTCTGGCGTTCGTAGATACAAGAAAACTGTTAAAATTCTTCAGAAACGTCACTTTTGAAGTGTTTTCTTGTACTTTTAAGCCACTCAGATACCCTACGGGCTCGGAAAGTGCAACGAAACCATCAAATTTTAGCTAGAAACTGTATTTTTGTCGATTTTTATTGAATTTGAACTACATTTCAACGTTTTTTGATGGTTCTGAGCCACCAAACACACTTAAAGCATGCAGAATCGACTCAGAATAGGAAAAGGAGACGTTTAGGTCAATTTTATGCATTCTGGCGTTCGTAGATACAAGAAAACTGTTAAAATTCTTCAGAAACGTCACTTTTGAAGTGTTTTCTTGTACTTTTAAGCCACTCAGATACCCTACGGGCTCGGAAAGTGCAACGAAACCATCAAATTTTAGCTAGAAACTGTATTTTTGTCGATTTTTATTGAATTTGAACTATATTTCAACGTTTTTTGATGGTTCTGAGCCACCAAACACACTTAAAGCATGCAGAATCGACTCAGAATAGGAAAAGGAGACGTTTAGGTCAATTTTATGCATTCTGGCGTTCGTAGATACAAGAAAACTGTTAAAATTCTTCAGAAACGTCACTTTTGAAGTGTTTTCTTGTACTTTTAAGCCACTCAGATACCCTACGGGCTCGGAAAGTGCAACGAAACCATCAAATTTTAGCTAGAAACTGTATTTTTGTCGATTTTTATTGAATTTGAACTATATTTCAACGTTTTTTTATGGTTCTGAGCCACCAAACACACTTAAAGCATGCAGAATCGACTCAGAATAGGAAAAGGAGACGTTTAGGTCAATTTTATGCATTCTGGCGTTCGTAGATACAAGAAAACTGTTAAAATCCTTCAGATACGTCACTTTTGAAGTGTTTTCTAGTACTTTTAACCCACTCAGATACCCTACGGGCTCGGAAAGTGCAACGAAACCATCAAATTTTAGCTAGAAACTGTATTTTTGTCGATTTTTATTGAATTTGAACTATATTTCAACGTTTTTTGATGGTTCTGAGCCACCAAACACACTTAAAGCATGCAGAATCGACTCAGAATAGGAAAAGGAGACGTTTAGGTCAATTTTATGCATTCTGGCGTTCGTAGATACAAGAAAACTGTTAAAATTCTTCAGAAACGTCACTTTTGAAGTGTTTTCTTGTACTTTTAAGCCACTCAGATACCCTACGGGCTCGGAAAGTGCAACGAAACCATCAAATTATAGCTAGAAACTGTATTTTTGTCGATTTTTATTGATTTTGAACTATATTTCAACGTTTTTTGATGGTTCTGAGCCACCAAACACACTTAAAGCATGCAGAATCGACTCAGAATAGGAAAAGGAGACGTTTAGGTCAATTTTATGCATTCTGGCGTTCGTAGATACAAGAAAACTGTTAAAATTCTTCAGAAACGTCACTTTTGAAGTGTTTTCTTGTACTTTTAAGCCACTCAGATACCCTACGGGCTCGGAAAGTGCAACGAAACCATCAAATTTTAGCTAGAAACTGTATTTTTGTCGATTTTTATTGAATTTGAACTATATTTCAATGTTTTTTGATGGTTCTGAGCCACCAAACACACTTAAAGCATGCAGAATCGACTCAGAATAGGAAAAGGAGACGTTTAGGTCAATTTTATGCATTCTGGCGTTCGTAGATACAAGAAAACTGTAAAAATTCTTCAGAAACGTCACTTTTGAAGTGTTTTCTTGTACTTTTAAGCCACTCAGATACCCTACGGGCTCGGAAAGTGCAACGAAACCATCAAATTTTAGCTAGAAACTGTATTTTTGTCGATTTTTATTGAATTTGATCTATATTTCAACGTTTTTTGATGGTTCTGAGCCACCAAACACACTTAAAGCATGCAGAATCGACTCAGAATAGGAAAAGGAGACGTTTAGGTCAATTTTATGCATTCTGGCGTTCGTAGATACAAGAAAACTGTTAGAATTCTTCAGAAACGTCACTTTTGAAGTGTTTTCTTGTACTTTTAAGCCACTCAGATACCTTACGGGCTCGGAAAGTGCAACGAAACCATCAAATTTTAGCTAGAAACTGTATTTTTGTCGATTTTTATTGAATTTGAACTACATTTCAACGTTTTTTGATGGTTCTGAGCCACCAAACACACTTAAAGCATGCAGAATCGACTCAGAATAGGAAAAGGAGACGTTTAGGTCAATTTTATGCATTCTGGCGTTCGTAGATACAAGAAAACTGTTAAAATTCTTCAGAAACGTCACTTTTGAAGTGTTTTCTTGTACTTTTAAGCCACTCAGATACCCTACGGGCTCGGAAAGTGCAACGAAACCATCAAATTTTAGCTAGAAACTGTATTTTTGTCGATTTTTATTGAATTTGAACTATATTTCAACGTTTTTTGATGGTTCTGGGCCACCAAACACACTTAAAGCATGCAGAATCGACTCAGAATAGGAAAAGGAGACGTTTAGGTCAATTTTATGCATTCTGGCTTTCGTAGATACAAGAAAACTGTTAAAATTCTTCAGAAACGTCACTTTTGAAGTGTTTTCTTGTACTTTTAAGCCACTCAGATACCCTACGGGCTCGGAAAGTGCAACGAAACCATCAAATTTTAGCTAGAAACTGTATTTTTGTCGATTTTTATTGAATTTGAACTACATTTCAACGTTTTTTGATGGTTCTGAGCCACCAAACACACTTAAAGCATGCAGAATCGACTCAGAATAGGAAAAGGAGACGTTTAGGTCAATTTTATGCATTCTGGCGTTCGTAGATACAAGAAAACTGTTAAAATTCTTCAGAAACGTCACTTTTGAAGTGTTTTCTTGTACTTTTAAGCCACTCAGATACCCTACGGGCTCGGAAAGTGCAACGAAACCATCAAATTTTAGCTAGAAACTGTATTTTTGTCGATTTTTATTGAATTTGAACTATATTTCAACGTTTTTTGATGGTTCTGAGCCACCAAACACACTTAAAGCATGCAGAATCGAATCAGAATAGGAAAAGGAGACGTTTAGGTAAATTTTATGCATTCTGGCGTTCGTAGATACAAGAAAACTGTTAAAATTCTTCAGAAACGTCACTTTTGAAGTGTTTTCTTGTACTTTTAAGCCACTCAGATACCCAACGGGCTCGGAAAATGCAACGAAACCATCAAATTTTAGCTAGAAACTGTATTTTTGTCGATTTTTATTGAATTTGAACTATATTTCAACGTTTTTTGATGGTTCTGAGCCACCAAACACACTTAAAGCATGCAGAATCGACTCAGAATAGGAAAAGGAGACGTTTAGGTCAATTTTATGCATTCTGGCGTTCGTAGATACAAGAAAACTGTTAAAGTTCTTCAGAAACGTCACTTTTGAAGTGTTTTCTTGTACTTTTAAGCCACTCAGATACCCTACGGGCTCGGAAAGTGCAACTAAACCATCAAATTTTAGCTAGAAACTGTATTTTTGTCGATTTTTATTGAATTTGAACTATATTTCAACGTTTTTTGATGGTTCTGAGCCACCAAACACACTTAAAGCATGCAGAATCGACTCAGAATAGGAAAAGGAGACGTTTAGGTCAATTTTATGCATTCTGGCGTTCGTAGATACAAGAAAACTGTTAAAATTCTTCAGAAACGTCACTTTTGAAGTGTTTTCTTGTACTTTTAAGCCACTCAGATACCCTACGGGCTCGGAAAGTGCAACGAAACCATCAAATTTTAGCTAGAAACTGTATTTTTGTCGATTTTTATTGAATTTGAACTATATTTCAACGTTTTTTGATGGTTCTGAGCCACCAAACACACTTAAAGCATGCAGAATCGACTCAGAATAGGAAAAGGAGACGTTTAGGTCAATTTTATGCATTCTGGCGTTCGTAGATACAAGAAAACTGTAAAAATTCTTCAGAAACGTCACTTTTGAAGTGTTTTCTTGTACTTTTAAGCCACTCAGATACCCTACGGGCTCGGAAAGTGCAACGAAACCATCAAATTTTAGCTAGAAACTGTATTTTTGTCGATTTTTATTGAATTTGAACTATATTTCAACGTTTTTTGATGGTTCTGAGCCACCAAACACACTTAAAGCATGCAGAATCGACTCAGAATAGGAAAAGGAGACGTTTAGGTCAATTTTATGCATTCTGGCGTTCGTAGATACAAGAAAACTGTTAGAATTCTTCAGAAACGTCACTTTTGAAGTGTTTTCTTGTACTTTTAAGCCACTCAGATACCTTACGGGCTCGGAAAGTGCAACGAAACCATCAAATTTTAGCTAGAAACTGTATTTTTGTCGATTTTTATTGAATTTGAACTACATTTCAACGTTTTTTGATGGTTCTGAGCCACCAAACACACTTAAAGCATGCAGAATCGACTCAGAATAGGAAAAGGAGGCGTTTAGGTCAATTTTATGCATTCTGGCGTTCGTAGATACAAGAAAACTGTTAAAATTCTTCAGAAACGTCACTTTTGAAGTGTTTTCTTGTACTTTTAAGCCACTCAGATACCCTACGGGCTCGGAAAGTGCAACGAAACCATCAAATTTTAGCTCGAAACTGTATTTTTGTCGATTTTTATTGAATTTGAACTATATTTCAACGTTTTTTGATGGTTCTGAGCCACCAAACACACTTAAAGCATGCAGAATCGACTCAGAATAGGAAAAGGAGACGTTTAGGTCAATTTAAGCATTCTGGCGTTCGTAGATACAAGAAAACTGTTAAAATTCTTCAGAAACGTCACTTTTGAAGTGTTTTCTTGTACTTTTAAGCCACTCAGATACCCTACGGGCTCGGAAAGTGCAACGAAACCATCAAATTTTAGCTAGAAACTGTATTTTTGTCGATTTTTATTGAATTTGAACTACATTTCAACGTTTTTTGATGGTTCTGAGCCACCAAACACACTTAAAGCATGCAGAATCGACTCAGAATAGGAAAAGGAGACGTTTAGGTCAATTTTATGCATTCTGGCGTTCGTAGATACAAGAAAACTGTTAAAATTCTTCAGAAACGTCACTTTTGAAGTGTTTTCTTGTACTTTTAAGCCACTCAGATACCCTACGGGCTCGGAAAGTGCAACGAAACCATCAAATTTTAGCTAGAAACTGTATTTTTGTCGATTTTTATTGAATTTGAACTATATTTCAACGTTTTTTGATGGTTCTGAGCCACCAAACACACTTAAAGCATGCAGAATCGACTCAGAATAGGAAAAGGAGACGTTTAGGTCAATTTTATGCATTCTGGCGTTCGTAGATACAAGAAAACTGTTAAAATTCTTCAGAAACGTCACTTTTGAAGTGTTTTCTTGTACTTTTAAGCCACTCAGATACCCTACGGGCTCGGAAAGTGCAACGAAACCATCAAATTTTAGCTAGAAACTGTATTTTTGTCGATTTTTATTGAATTTGAACTATATTTCAACGTTTTTTTATGGTTCTGAGCCACCAAACACACTTAAAGCATGCAGAATCGACTCAGAATAGGAAAAGGAGACGTTTAGGTCAATTTTATGCATTCTGGCGTTCGTAGATACAAGAAAACTGTTAAAATCCTTCAGATACGTCACTTTTGAAGTGTTTTCTTGTACTTTTAACCCACTCAGATACCCTACGGGCTCGGAAAGTGCAACGAAACCATCAAATTTTAGCTAGAAACTGTATTTTTGTCGATTTTTATTGAATTTGAACTATATTTCAACGTTTTTTGATGGTTCTGAGCCACCAAACACACTTAAAGCATGCAGAATCGACTCAGAATAGGAAAAGGAGACGTTTAGGTCAATTTTATGCATTCTGGCGTTCGTAGATACAAGAAAACTGTTAAAATTCTTCAGAAACGTCACTTTTGAAGTGTTTTCTTGTACTTTTAAGCCACTCAGATACCCTACGGGCTCGGAAAGTGCAACGAAACCATCAAATTATAGCTAGAAACTGTATTTTTGTCGATTTTTATTGATTTTGAACTATATTTCAACGTTTTTTGATGGTTCTGAGCCACCAAACACACTTAAAGCATGCAGAATCGACTCAGAATAGGAAAAGGAGACGTTTAGGTCAATTTTATGCATTCTGGCGTTCGTAGATACAAGAAAACTGTTAAAATTCTTCAGAAACGTCACTTTTGAAGTGTTTTCTTGTACTTTTAAGCCACTCAGATACCCTACGGGCTCGGAAAGTGCAACGAAACCATCAAATTTTAGCTAGAAACTGTATTTTTGTCGATTTTTATTGAATTTGAACTATATTTCAATGTTTTTTGATGGTTCTGAGCCACCAAACACACTTAAAGCATGCAGAATCGACTCAGAATAGGAAAAGGAGACGTTTAGGTCAATTTTATGCATTCTGGCGTTCGTAGATACAAGAAAACTGTAAAAATTCTTCAGAAACGTCACTTTTGAAGTGTTTTCTTGTACTTTTAAGCCACTCAGATACCCTACGGGCTCGGAAAGTGCAACGAAACCATCAAATTTTAGCTAGAAACTGTATTTTTGTCGATTTTTATTGAATTTGATCTATATTTCAACGTTTTTTGATGGTTCTGAGCCACCAAACACACTTAAAGCATGCAGAATCGACTCAGAATAGGAAAAGGAGACGTTTAGGTCAATTTTATGCATTCTGGCGTTCGTAGATACAAGAAAACTGTTAGAATTCTTCAGAAACGTCACTTTTGAAGTGTTTTCTTGTACTTTTAAGCCACTCAGATACCTTACGGGCTCGGAAAGTGCAACGAAACCATCAAATTTTAGCTAGAAACTGTATTTTTGTCGATTTTTATTGAATTTGAACTACATTTCAACGTTTTTTGATGGTTCTGAGCCACCAAACACACTTAAAGCATGCAGAATCGACTCAGAATAGGAAAAGGAGACGTTTAGGTCAATTTTATGCATTCTGGCGTTCGTAGATACAAGAAAACTGTTAAAATTCTTCAGAAACGTCACTTTTGAAGTGTTTTCTTGTACTTTTAAGCCACTCAGATACCCTACGGGCTCGGAAAGTGCAACGAAACCATCAAATTTTAGCTAGAAACTGTATTTTTGTCGATTTTTATTGAATTTGAACTATATTTCAACGTTTTTTGATGGTTCTGGGCCACCAAACACACTTAAAGCATGCAGAATCGACTCAGAATAGGAAAAGGAGACGTTTAGGTCAATTTTATGCATTCTGGCTTTCGTAGATACAAGAAAACTGTTAAAATTCTTCAGAAACGTCACTTTTGAAGTGTTTTCTTGTACTTTTAAGCCACTCAGATACCCTACGGGCTCGGAAAGTGCAACGAAACCATCAAATTTTAGCTAGAAACTGTATTTTTGTCGATTTTTATTGAATTTGAACTACATTTCAACGTTTTTTGATGGTTCTGAGCCACCAAACACACTTAAAGCATGCAGAATCGACTCAGAATAGGAAAAGGAGACGTTTAGGTCAATTTTATGCATTCTGGCGTTCGTAGATACAAGAAAACTGTTAAAATTCTTCAGAAACGTCACTTTTGAAGTGTTTTCTTGTACTTTTAAGCCACTCAGATACCCTACGGGCTCGGAAAGTGCAACGAAACCATCAAATTTTAGCTAGAAACTGTATTTTTGTCGATTTTTATTGAATTTGAACTATATTTCAACGTTTTTTGATGGTTCTGAGCCACCAAACACACTTAAAGCATGCAGAATCGAATCAGAATAGGAAAAGGAGACGTTTAGGTAAATTTTATGCATTCTGGCGTTCGTAGATACAAGAAAACTGTTAAAATTCTTCAGAAACGTCACTTTTGAAGTGTTTTCTTGTACTTTTAAGCCACTCAGATACCCAACGGGCTCGGAAAGTGCAACGAAACCATCAAATTTTAGCTAGAAACTGTATTTTTGTCGATTTTTATTGAATTTGAACTATATTTCAACGTTTTTTGATGGTTCTGAGCCACCAAACACACTTAAAGCATGCAGAATCGACTCAGAATAGGAAAAGGAGACGTTTAGGTCAATTTTATGCATTCTGGCGTTCGTAGATACAAGAAAACTGTTAAAATTCTTCTGAAACGTCACTTTTGAAGTGTTTTCTTGTACTTTTAAGCCACTCAGATACCCTACGGGCTCGGAAAGTGCAACGAAACCATCAAATTTTAGCTAGAAACTGTATTTTTGTCGATTTTTATTGAATTTGAACTATATTTCAACGTTTTTTGATGGTTCTGAGCCACCAAACACACTTAAAGCATGCAGAATCGACTCAGAATAGGAAAAGGAGACGTTTAGGTCAATTTTATGCATTCTGGCGTCCGTAGATACAAGAAAACTGTTTAAATTCTTCAGAAACGTCACTTTTGAAGTGTTTTCTTGTACTTTTAAGCCACTCAGATACCCTACGGGCCCGGAAAGTGCAACGAAATCATCAAATTTTAGCTAGAAACTGTATTTTTGTCGATTTTTATTGAATTTGAACTATATTTCAACGTTTTTTGATGGTTCTGAGCCACCAAACACACTTAAAGCATGCAGAATCGACTCAGAATAGGAAAAGGAGACGTTTAGGTCAATTTTATGCATTCTGGCGTTCGTAGATACAAGAAACTGTTAAAATTCTTCAGAAACGTCACTTTTGAAGTGTTTTCTTGTACTTTTAAGCCACTCAGATACCCTACGGGCTCGGAAAGTGCAACGAAACCATCAAATTTTAGCTAGAAACTGTATTTTTGTCGATTTTTATTGAATTTGAACTATATTTCAACGTTTTTTGATGGTTCTGAGCCACCAAACACACTTAAAGCATGCAGAATCGACTCAGAATAGGAAAAGGAGACGTTTAGGTCAATTTTATGCATTCTGGCGTTCGTAGATACAAGAAAACTGTTAAAATCCTTCAGATACGTCACTTTTGAAGTGTTTTCTTGTACTTTTAAGCCACTCAGATACCCTACGGGCTCGGAAAGTGCAACGAAACCATCAAATTTTAGCTAGAAACTGTATTTTTGTCGATTTTTATTGAATTTGAACTATATTTCAACGTTTTTTGATGGTTCTGAGCCACCAAACACACTTAAAGCATGCAGAATCGACTCAGAATAGGAAAAGGAGACGTTTAGGTCAATTTTATGCATTCTGGCGTTCGTGGATACAAGAAAACTGTTAAAATTCTTCAGAAACGTCACTTTTGAAGTGTTTTCTTGTACTTTTAAGCCACTCAGATAACCTACGGGCTCGGAAAGTGCAACGAAACCATCAAATTTTAGCTAGAAACTGTATTTTTGTCGATTTTTATTGAATTTGAACTATATTTCAACGTTTTTTGATGGTTCTGAGCCACCAAACACACTTAAAGCATGCAGAATCGACTCAGAATAGGAAAAGGAGACGTTTAGGTCAATTTTATGCATTCTGGCGTTCGTAGATACAAGAAAACTGTTAAAATCCTTCAGATACGTCACTTTTGAAGTGTTTTCTTGTACTTTTAAGCCACTCAGATACCCTACGGGCTCGGAAAGTGCAACGAAACCATCAAATTTTAGCTAGAAACTGTATTTTTGTCGATTTTTATTGAATTTGAACTATATTTCAACGTTTTTTGATGGTTCTGAGCCACCAAACACACTTAAAGCATGCAGAATCGACTCAGAATAGGAAAAGGAGACGTTTAGGTCAATTTTATGCATTCTGGCGTTCGTGGATACAAGAAAACTGTTAAAATTCTTCAGAAACGTCACTTTTGAAGTGTTTTCTTGTACTTTTAAGCCACTCAGATAACCTACGGGCTCGGAAAGTGCAACGAAACCATCAAATTATAGCTAGAAACTGTATTTTTGTCGATTTTTATTGATTTTGAACTATATTTCAACGTTTTTTGATGGTTCTGAGCCACCAAACACACTTAAAGCATGCAGAATCGACTCAGAATAGGAAAAGGAGACGTTTAGGTCAAATTTATGCATTCTGGCGTTCGTAGATACAAGAAAACTGTTAAAATTCTTCAGAAACGTCACTTTTGAAGTGTTTTCTTGTACTTTTAAGCCACTCAGATACCCTAAGGGCTCGGAAAGTGCAACGAAACCATCAAATTTTAGCTAGAAACTGTATTTTTGTCGATTTTTATTGAATTTGAACTATATTTCAACGTTTTTTGATGGTTCTGAGCCACCAAACACACTTAAAGCATGCAGAATCGACTCAGAATAGGAAAAGGAGACGTTTAGGTCAATTTTATGCATTCTGGCGTTCGTAGATACAAGAAAACTGTTAAAGTTCTTCAGAAACGTCACTTTTGAAGTGTTTTCTTGTACTTTTAAGCCACTCAGATACCCTACGGGCTCGGAAAGTGCAACGAAACCATCAAATTTTAGCTAGAAACTGTATTTTTGTCGATTTTTATTGAATTTGAACTATATTTCAACGTTTTTTGATGGTTCTGAGCCACCAAACACACTTAAAGCATGCAGAATCGACTCAGAATAGGAAAAGGAGACGTTTAGGTCAATTTTATGCATTCTGGCGTTCGTAGATACAAGAAAACTGTTAAAATTCTTCAGAAACGTCACTTTTGAAGTGTTTTCTTGTACTTTTAAGCCACTCAGATACCCTACGGGCTCGGAAAGTGCAACGAAACCATCAAATTTTAGCTAGAAACTGTATTTTTGTCGATTTTTATTGAATTTGAACTATATTTCAACGTTTTTTGATGGTTCTGAGCCACCAAACACACTTAAAGCATGCAGAATCGACTCAGAATAGGAAAAGGAGACGTTTAGGTCAATTTTATGCATTCTGGCGTTCGTAGATACAAGAAAACTGTAAAAATTCTTCAGAAACGTCACTTTTGAAGTGTTTTCTTGTACTTTTAAGCCACTCAGATACCCTACGGGCTCGGAAAGTGCAACGAAACCATCAAATTTTAGCTAGAAACTGTATTTTTGTCGATTTTTATTGAATTTGAACTATATTTCAACGTTTTTTGATGGTTCTGAGCCACCAAACACACTTAAAGCATGCAGAATCGACTCAGAATAGGAAAAAGAGACGTTTAGGTCAATTTTATGCATTCTGGCGTTCGTAGATACAAGAAAACTGTTAAAATTCTTCAGAAACGTCACTTTTGAAGTGTTTTCTTGTACTTTTAAGCCACTCAGATAACCTACGGGCTCGGAAAGTGCAACGAAACCATCAAATTTTAGCTAGAAACTGTATTTTTGTCGATTTTTATTGAATTTGAACTATATTTCAACGTTTTTTGATGGTTCTGAGCCACCAAACACACTTAAAGCATGCAGAATCGACTCAGAATAGGAAAAGGAGACGTTTAGGTCAATTTTATGCATTCTGGCGTTCGTAGATACAAGAAAACTGTTAAAATTCTTCTGAAACGTCACTTTTGAAGTGTTTTCTTGTACTTTTAAGCCACTCAGATACCCTACGGGCTCGGAAAGTGCAACGAAACCATCAAATTTTAGCTAGAAACTGTATTTTTGTCGATTTTTATTGAATTTGAACTATATTTCAACGTTTTTTGATGGTTCTGAGCCACCAAACACACTTAAAGCATGCAGAATCGACTCAGAATAGGAAAAGGAGACGTTTAGGTCAATTTTATGCATTCTGGCGTCCGTAGATACAAGAAAACTGTTTAAATTCTTCAGAAACGTCACTTTTGAAGTGTTTTCTTGTACTTTTAAGCCACTCAGATACCCTACGGGCCCGGAAAGTGCAACGAAATCATCAAATTTTAGCTAGAAACTGTATTTTTGTCGATTTTTATTGAATTTGAACTATATTTCAACGTTTTTTGATGGTTCTGAGCCACCAAACACACTTAAAGCATGCAGAATCGACTCAGAATAGGAAAAGGAGACGTTTAGGTCAATTTTATGCATTCTGGCGTTCGTAGATACAAGAAAACTGTTAAAATTCTTCAGAAACGTCACTTTTGAAGTGTTTTCTTGTACTTTTAAGCCACTCAGATACCCTACGGGCTCGGAAAGTGCAACGAAACCATCAAATTTTAGCTAGAAACTGTATTTTTGTCGATTTTTATTGAATTTGAACTATATTTCAACGTTTTTTGATGGTTCTGAGCCACCAAACACACTTAAAGCATGCAGAATCGACTCAGAATAGGAAAAGGAGACGTTTAGGTCAATTTTATGCATTCTGGCGTTCGTGGATACAAGAAAACTGTTAAAATTCTTCAGAAACGTCACTTTTGAAGTGTTTTCTTGTACTTTTAAGCCACTCAGATAACCTACGGGCTCGGAAAGTGCAACGAAACCATCAAATTATAGCTAGAAACTGTATTTTTGTCGATTTTTATTGATTTTGAACTATATTTCATCGTTTTTTGATGGTTCTGAGCCACCAAACACACTTAAAGCATGCAGAATCGACTCAGAATAGGAAAAGGAGACGTTTAGGTCAATTTTATGCATTCTGGCGTTCGTAGATACAAGAAAACTGTTAAAATTCTTCAGAAACGTCACTTTTGAAGTGTTTTCTTGTACTTTTAAGCCACTCAGATAACCTACGGGCTCGGAAAGTGCAACGAAACCATCAAATTTTAGCTAGAAACTGTATTTTTGTCGATTTTTATTGAATTTGAACTATATTTCAACGTTTTTTGATGGTTCTGAGCCACCAAACACACTTAAAGCATGCAGAGTCGACTCAGAATAGGAAAAGGAGACGTTTAGGTCAATTTTATGCATTCTGGCGTTCGTAGATACAAGAAAACTGTTAAAATTCTTCTGAAACGTCACTTTTGAAGTGTTTTCTTGTACTTTTAAGCCACTCAGATACCCTACGGGCTCGGAAAGTGCAACGAAACCATCAAATTTTAGCTAGAAACTGTATTTTTGTCGATTTTTATTGAATTTGAACTATATTTCAACGTTTTTTGATGGTTCTGAGCCACCAAACACACTTAAAGCATGCAGAATCGACTCAGAATAGGAAAAGGAGACGTTTAGGTCAATTTTATGCATTCTGGCGTCCGTAGATACAAGAAAACTGTTTAAATTCTTCAGAAACGTCACTTTTGAAGTGTTTTCTTGTACTTTTAAGCCACTCAGATACCCTACGGGCCCGGAAAGTGCAACGAAATCATCAAATTTTAGCTAGAAACTGTATTTTTGTCGATTTTTATTGAATTTGAACTATATTTCAACGTTTTTTGATGGTTCTGAGCCACCAAACACACTTAAAGCATGCAGAATCGACTCAGAATAGGAAAAGGAGACGTTTAGGTCAATTTTATGCATTCTGGCGTTCGTAGATACAAGAAAACTGTTAAAATTCTTCAGAAACGTCACTTTTGAAGTGTTTTCTTGTACTTTTAAGCCACTCAGATACCCTACGGGCCCGGAAAGTGCAACGAAATCATCAAATTTTAGCTAGAAACTGTATTTTTGTCGATTTTTATTGAATTTGAACTATATTTCAACGTTTTTTGATGGTTCTGAGCCACCAAACACACTTAAAGCATGCAGAATCGACTCAGAATAGGAAAAGGAGACGTTTAGGTCAATTTTATGCATTCTGGCGTTCGTAGATACAAGAAAACTGTTAAAATCCTTCAGATACGTCACTTTTGAAGTGTTTTCTTGTACTTTTAAGCCACTCAGATACCCTACGGGCTCGGAAAGTGCAACGAAACCATCAAATTTTAGCTAGAAACTGTATTTTTGTCGATTTTTATTGAATTTGAACTATATTTCAACGTTTTTTGATGGTTCTGAGCCACCAAACACACTTAAAGCATGCAGAATCGACTCAGAATAGGAAAAGGAGACGTTTAGGTCAATTTTATGCATTCTGGCGTTCGTAGATACAAGAAAACTGTTAAAGTTCTTCAGAAACGTCACTTTTGAAGTGTTTTCTTGTACTTTTAAGCCACTCAGATACCCTACGGGCTCGGAAAGTGCAACGAAACCATCAAATTTTAGCTAGAAACTGTATTTTTGTCGATTTTTATTGAATTTGAACTATATTTCAACGTTTTTTGATGGTTCTGAGCCACCAAACACACTTAAAGCATGCAGAATCGACTCAGAATAGGAAAAGGAGACGTTTAGGTCAATTTTATGCATTCTGGCGTTCGTAGATACAAGAAAACTGTTAAAATTCTTCAGAAACGTCACTTTTGAAGTGTTTTCTTGTACTTTTAAGCCACTCAGATACCCTAAGGGCTCGGAAAGTGCAACGAAACCATCAAATTTTAGCTAGAAACTGTATTTTTGTCGATTTTTATTGAATTTGAACTATATTTCAACGTTTTTTGATGGTTCTGAGCCACCAAACACACTTAAAGCATGCAGAATCGACTCAGAATAGGAAAAGGAGACGTTTAGGTCAATTTTATGCATTCTGGCGTTCGTAGATACAAGAAAACTGTTAAAGTTCTTCAGAAACGTCACTTTTGAAGTGTTTTCTTGTACTTTTAAGCCACTCAGATACCCTACGGGCTCGGAAAGTGCAACGAAACCATCAAATTTTAGCTAGAAACTGTATTTTTGTCGATTTTTATTGAATTTGAACTATATTTCAACGTTTTTTGATGGTTCTGAGCCACCAAACACACTTAAAGCATGCAGAATCGACTCAGAATAGGAAAAGGAGACGTTTAGGTCAATTTTATGCATTCTGGCGTTC